>NC_045701.1:81304142-81604142 GCF_009834535.1 Camelus ferus | reverse complement strand
AATGCTACACGCCCCTGAGGCAGAGATATGGTGAGCTTCTATTTTGTTTTGTAAAGGATGTCAAAAGGATTTTGGTCCCCTTGATGCAGATAGATGTCCCCCACTTTTCAATATAGTTATGAGTGAAAAAGTGCCAGGAACTTAAAAGCATGGTTAAAATTAAACCGATTCTGCAGATGTCCAACAATCTTGTGGGATTAAGTACCAAAGGGGACATTTCACATCAGCTGTGTTTTGAGGGCTGGTATTGTGATTTATAGATACGTGTGTATTAACAAAGAAATGCCAGCAGGAAGAGACAAATAAAGATTATGGCCCATGTTTTCCCACAGATAAGCAAGAGCAGAGCACTGTAAGAGATACAATACTAGCATGTAGCCTTTTGCAAGTAACAATTCTGACAGATCACCAAGTAGACTCTGAGAAATCCATTTTCAACCTCACTTTGTCCCTTGGTCACAGGCATATCATGAACCCCTTTCTATCTGACATTGGAAGACTAGCTTTCACTCCATGCCACAGTCCAGTCCAGCAGCTGACCTAGTCTTTAAAAGGATCCATCTACCTTTGAGCCCACAAATTGAAGGACACGGGTTTTAGAAGTCATCACATCAGCATCCAGAATTCAAAACAACCAAAAAATACTGTCAAGCAGGATCAGAAGTTGCTTTATGAAGTTTAGGTCAAAATTGGTATTCAGAACACTGTATCAAAGAATTCCAGTATGTATCTGATAGTAACCCATGTGATAAGCTATAACTGTTTACTGTTTCATTTTTCTACTGAAACGTTCTATTATTGTGGTCCACCTCCTACGGTGGAAAGGCAGAATAGGGACTTGAAAAGAGCAACAGATTTGCAAGATCTGTGTTTTGGTCAGATGCTACCTTGGGGGTACATCCTCTGGGCACCAATTTGTCTACAATGTGGGCTTAACACCATCTGTTCACTTCAGTGGGTTACAATGAGGAATGAATAAAATAATCTAGGTCAAAGTGCTTAGGAAATTGCAAGGCATAAAGGTAACATTTGGAAAGTATTAATACTTCTAAGAGATCTATGAAATTTTGTTAGAATAGGCTCTGGGAGATTATCTATTGTAATGTTTTTAAACTTTTTTTTTTTTAATCAGGAAAGTCCTTTGTTCAAAGGAGACATTTAAAGCAGGACAATGGGCTCTGAAAGGGGTTTCCAGAACCCTGAGGGCTCCAAGGAACATGGCACGAAACCACTGATGTAGCCCAGCCCTGGGTTCCCACTTGGGGAAACAGACTGAAGAGGGGAAGGAGCTGCTGAGACGCAAGGGTGTGGCTGTGGGCAGTGGACTGTTTAATATCGAGGTGACACCAAAAGGTCTGATGAACAGCCAGTGTCTGGTCAATTTATGTAAGAGACCTTGAAAGGCTTCTGAAGAAGGCTGCTCCCCTGATCCTCCAACGAAGTCTGTGAAGGCAAGAACCTCGCCTTTGGTTCCCTGGGTCCCACAGTGGTGCAGCCTCTGAGAACTGTTCTTGACTTTCAGGAGCCTCACGGCCAGTAGGACCAGGTATTGATGCTGCAGAGCAAACGGGCGTTTCCACTAAGACCTTCCAAGACAGCCTGAGGGCAGCCTCCTTGGGGTGAGTGACCAGCTCCACGGAAGTCTGATGGAAGTTTGCAGGTGTCTGTGACTCTCCCTGGAAGTTCCGTTCCCAACCTTGCAGGTAACCCGATTAGCCCCGCCCTGCTCTCATCGCTCTGCTCCTGCATCCTTCGCCCTCTGCATTCTTCTGTAAGAAGGTCTCTGTGAACGCCCCTCTGCTTCTCCATTCTGTGGCCACCTCTACAGTCCTGTGTCTGGAACTTCGCACGTCTCTCAGGAGTTTTTCTGCCTCCACGCTTTATTTCCTCTATTCTATCTCGTTAACCAATTCCAGAAAGAGTACATGACTTGGAAGAAAGATCTGTTCAAATTCCAGTTCAACTATTTCTCGATGAGCAGCCTCAGCTCTGCATCCGTTTCTAAATTCACAAAATACCTGCTCCACTTAGACTTCAGAGAGCATGTGGTGGTATTATCATAAAAACCCTGCATTCTGTTATAAAGCTTTGAACAACAACAGACATAATCAGTAACCTTAACAGAACACTGTTGATCATCTCACGCCCTTGTTCAAAAACACTCAGCGATCCCTACCTGAAAAGTCTCAAGCCCTCTGGCCGTCGTTCCGGCGCCACAAGCCCCACCCGTCCGCTGGCCCAGAATGGATGCCGCATGGACTAACAGAGGGAGGACACACACAGGCAAGGAAAAAGCAGCACTGGGCCACTCGTGGCCAGTCACACCACACTGTGAGCTCGCTCAGCAGGGGCCACAAATGACAGCTATGGCAAAAGCTGAAACACGACTGGTGGACAAGGCTATGGCAAAGCAGTTGGCAGGGGGTCGGGGCGTCTGGGTAACGGGCAGGGAGAAAGGAGGCGGGGAAAGGCCTGGCTCAGCAGCGCTGGAAGATGTTAGCTGAGGGGAGGCAGGTCTGCCAAGTTGCTCCTTAGGAAACTGAGGCTGCTGTGAGCTTCTGAGCTGTGTGTTCTCCCCCGAGCCTCACCCAGCAGGGCTGATCCCAAAGCAGAAGGCAACAGGGCTACACGAACTATAAGACAAGTTCCTAGTGGGCAGGGGCCATGCCTGTCCTGCTCACCATCCAGAACCAATGCCTAGAGCAGCGCCTGGCACACAGGCAAGAAATATTCACGCTCAGCTCTCTGGGTTTGAATCCCAGCTCTACCACTCTGCCAACTGGGCTACCCAGGGCAGGTTACTTCGGGTCTCTATGTTTTAGTTTTCATCTCTCTAAACTTGGGATAATAGTACGGAGCTCCTAACTGGGAGGATGAAATGAGCCAGCGTATCACACGCACTACACACGTCTCTGCCCTACTTTGTGAGGTGTCTTCTCTGGAGGCCAGGTCCTGGTGAGGGACTCCCAGATACCTCCCCCCTCAGGCCCCAGGCACATCTCGTGTCTGGCGATGCTAGTGTGTGAAGGGTCCAGAGGCCCTAAGCCAGGGGGCCTCCAGCTTCCTCCCATCAGGGTAAAGTGTCAAGAGACTTGCTTCCACAAGCATGGAAAGGGGGCATGCTCTGGCCTTGGTCTCCCTGAACCAGAATGCAAGAAAGTGAGGGACCCTGAATCATCTCTAACAGATGAAGAAAGTCCTCTGCGGACTCTAGGGCTGATGACCATTATCTGCGACAAAGTGTATGAGGAGTACTGAGTCATCCCAGAGTACCTGGAGCGGCAGGGCCAGGCAACCAAGTCTACCCGATGACATCTACAAATATCTTTTCATGTGATCCAACTTGATTTTTACCAAAAAACTCAGACAAAGGAGGAGAAAGTCTATTTGTTTCCGAATCAAAGGGACAGACATAACAGAAGTACCGCACAGCTATGTTAAAAAGCAGAGGAGGGGAGATCGGCCTTTATGTTTCCTCAAAAAGCCGCAGTGCTTTTGCAGTCAAAGCACTTGTCTTGTTTTCCCTCAAAGTGGCAGCATCAACATTTCTCCTCATGCCGACTACCCTGCAATGCCTGTCAGTCGCTAGGCAACGTGAAGAGCCATCGCTTCCTGCCCACCCACAATGCACAGCTTTCATAATTGTTCTCACTGGGTCTGCCAATTACTTGGAGGCACCATCTCCTCAGCCAAGGCTGCTGCTTCAAGCTCATCTTCTCGCCTGCTCGGTCCTGTGGTAAAACTGAAACACTGTACCTGTCATCGTGTTCCAATAATTTCCATAACAGGCTGCCCATCAAACACAGGATGATTTCACAGTAGGATCAAAAGCTATAAATAGCTTTCTATAGAATCAACTAGACAAAAGTAGGCTAATATAACATTCTAATAAGTTCAAGCTAAAAGTGCTGGTTTTAAGTTTCTTTGAACATCGTTTTCTGGCTGAATACGCTTGTCTTGATTACACAGAGTGATTGCAATCAAATTTTAACCACATTGAGTTCAGAAAAGGCTCTGTCCAAGGGAAGTCTTCAAGTCACATATTACACACCCACGTTATAAAAACAAAACAGATAAGATCTCGATAAGCGGCTTTCTTGAACCTCTAAGAGGGCTAATGAATGTGAGTTTAATAATAACATGTGGTTGTCAGCAGCCACTAGAAACCAAGCGGTCGACTAACATGTGACACGTCACACAGTTTAATAGGTGACGGCCACATTTATTTCCTACCATCTTCTCAGAGCACTCCACGAGTGAGATAAAGGCCCAGATTAGAAATAAACTTCCTAAAATTTAAGCGGCGAGGCTGGTAAGTGGCAACCCCAGATGAGGACACAGATCTTCGGACTCTACCTTAGTGCTTCTTCCTCGATAGTAATGTTGGCTGGTTGGGTAACATTCCCACCTGAGGTTACCTGGGGTTGAAAGTGCTGATGGGGTTAAAGCTATTAAACCCAAGAAACTAGCAGCAGTGGTTTGAGGCTGAGGAGCCAGGAGGGCTGGGGAACAGGAGTGAGAAGACAAACTTGCTTGGCATACTCTCGTCCTACTAGGTGTGGATACAGCCTATTTGGAAGAAGAGCTTTGCAAGGGGCTCTGATTCAAATACATACTGGTCCTTGACCATATGCTGTGCGCAGGGTTAGATGCTCAGGATAAAGATGAGTAAGATCTGACACCCGCTCTCAGGCAGCTCACCATTTACTGAGGCAAAGGGACGCCCAAAGAACCAATAAGAAAGATGTAAAAGGACCAGGCAAAAAGTGCTGTGGAAACAGGAAGGACAAATAGTCATGTCTGCTGAGCCACCAAAAGTTTCAAAGGGGAAGATTTGAGATTGATCTTAAGAATAAGCTTCAGTGCTCTGGACAGTACAGAAAGGAAGACAAACAAAACCTGAGAAGCAGTCAGAAAATGAACATTTCTGAACAAGAGGGATACCATACGTATATTCATTCAAAATTTTCTGAGCCACTGCAGATCAGGTACGACACTGGGCACTATACTTACTGGTCAACACTGCGCTCCCGTGCAGCGGACCAGCTAACCCGTGTCCAGACTCTTGAACTGCAGGACAAAACAATGTATTGTTTTCTGCCACTTAGTTTATGGTAACGTATTACAAAGCAACAGAAAACTAATACAAGACGCAGAACAGAAGAATGTCTGTTAAGAAACAATACTTATTTGTTAACGTGCATGTAAATTCACTTTGAAAGAAATTCCAAAGGGTGGCAAAAGGATTTGAGCAATGGCAATATTTTTGGTAAAAGTAACTAGCTTCAAAAGGTGGTCACCTTGAAGGGCAACACCTCTTTGGGTGGGCTGATCTGCCTTATTTAAAATAAAAGTCTCATGATCACGTTAGAGTCAAAATTCACATTGCTTATCACCCATCTTGCTTACTACTGGTATTTTCTTCTGGGAAATTTGTTTTAGTAAAAAGTAGCCATTCATCCCAAACATGAAGATTAACATGGATTGGTAATAATAAATCAAAGTAGTAAAGTGTCAAAAAAAAAAAAAAAAAAAGGAGGGGGAGTTCAATGTATGCAGCTTTTGAGTTATTTTTCTTTTCCTAAAATCCAGTTCTTAAAACATAATACGTCTGCCACGTTGTGGACGGACTGTGAGACTTGCTGGCATTATCTGTTCATCTGGCCTAGAATCCATGGTTCTCTCTACAGCCCTCCCTCATTACTCTAAAGCAGGAAAATGCATCGGATGAAAGAACGGCAACAACCATACATCAGCTGTTCACAAAGCCCTGAACTTATTCTCAAAGATGACAGCATCACCCAGCAGGAGACACAAGCCAGGGGATGTCCAGAAAAGCATGGGCACCTGGGGCCTTCACCACGACAAGGCCATTAGCACGAGTGCGAGGCTGCTGGACACCCTACAGCAGGCAGGACACTCTGGCACAACAAAGGGTTATCTTGACCGAAATGCCACCTACTGCTCTGACCCCACCGTCCGCCCACCCCACCCACTCCAGCAACACCCACTGTGCGTCTCAAACACAGCCAGCGTATTCCCAATGCTGCCTCTCTGCCCAGAGTGCTCTCCCGTGGCCGTGCAGCCACATGGCTCCCTCCCCTCTTCCACGCCTCTGCTGAAACATCACCACGTCAGTTTGTTGACCACCCTGTTCAATGAGCAGCCTCCTTCTCTGACCCAGGCACCTACCACCCGACAGCACAGCACCTGAGGATGTGCCTGGGAACTCGGGCACTTGTTGAACCTCTCTGGGCTTCGCTTCTCCATCTGTAAAGGGTTAGGATTTACAGAGATGCTGCAGGATTGTTATGAGGATTACACGAGAGTATGTGCACGTATGAAATGTGCTTTTAGTCGAGTGCCTGGAACCTAAAGTAAGCACTACATGTTAGCTCTGAAAATCTAAAAACAACCTAAAAGCAACTTTGAAATTAAGCTATTACCTAACTCATTTTATGTAATGGCAAAACTTGAACTTCTTAACTCATCAGTGACACAAGCTGACCTAAGCTAACACGAGGAAGTTAGTGGACGGGACATGTATCATACTACGTTTCTAAACTCCAAATACTCAAGCACTTCTGGTCCCAAAGATTTGGAGGAAAGGACTGTGCACCTAAGTTATTACTCTACTGTAGTTTTCTCTATAGCAATTATCACCATTTGATACATATAAATCAACTTACTTGTTTTTTTGTGTAACTCCCACCACCATAAAGTCAAGGATTATGTTCTATCATTGTACTCCCTGCAGCTGGAAAAGTGCCTAGGACATAGTAGGTGCTCAATAAATCCATGTTGAAATGAATGATTAAATTCTATAATGTCCAAAATACAACGTGTTAACATTTCTTAGGTAGAGGGAAAAGAATTTCACAGAGGACGGCAGCAAGTTGTTCTTCAACTCAGGAGGGGCAGCTTGGATCCAATTCCTTTGTGTGGCAGTGAAGCACTTGGTAAGGGTGAAAAGCCCACTTGATATTTACTCTCCTTATCTACCTCAGCTCCCCGGCGTCACCCTCCTGCTACTCTTCCTGAACATCAACAAAAGCTCAGGGTGTCAGTGATCAGTTCTAAAGAGAACTCCAAAATAAACTCTGTGTACACCAGTCTCCTGAGTGCAACACCTCACACAATTCCACGTGACCTTCCTTCCACAATAAATCACTCTAATCAAATTGACCATTCTCCTACCAAAACCAGTTTCATTTCCTGACTTTCCTACCAGCCACACTCTGAGCCTAGGATTCACCTTTGAAGCTATGCACCCAGTCCAGGCAGTGCTTTCAGGGGTACAGCCTCGATCCTGGCTTTCATTTGCTTCTTTGTTAACTAATCTGCACTGAGCACCTCTATGTGCCAGGCACCAGGATACACTGAACAACACAGACATGGACTTGGCTCAGAGTCCAGATGAGAAGTCAATGTTCACACAAGCAACCACACTGAGCGGGAAACACTGACCTTGCAGGAAGCATATGTACACTGCAAGGCTAAGGAAGCAAGGAGAGCCTCAGTGAGGTTTAAGTTGAGAACTAGAAGTCCTTGAAGGCCTTGCTGGGTGAAAATCTACTTGTGTAGGATGGCCAGGAAAGCATTACACTGCAATCACCTGACACATGGACAGCGAGCTGTCTGGTCCTAACGTAAATCCCACGAGAGCAGGCACCTCACCTCTGCCTTCCGCTCTGTCCCCATGCCTGGTGTCAGCAGCTTTGCCAGCTGCAGGCAAACACTTGCTGGGCGAGGGAGTCGCCTCAGCTCTGCAGTCTGATTCCTCAGGCTCCTGCAATGACTGGACGAGGCGATGCAGGTAAAGCCCTAGAACTTTCCACCACGTGGTAGCTGCTTGAAGAAGATCAAGCGTCTCCCCTGTCCCTTTTTTCTTACCCCCGCAGAGCAGAAATAACCTTTGTTCAAGGTCCTGGCCAGGGCCTCATGTTCCCCCAGAGACCCACCAGGGGACTGAGAGTCCGAGGAGAACCACGTGAAGGGTCCCAGGGCCTGAGGACGGACTCTGAGGTTTCCACTGTTCTGTGGTCGCTGCATCAGTTTGCACGTTGAGCTGCTTACCGTGAGGAACCATTGCCCTATACTTACTTGTTACAGATATCATTTCACGTGTTCACAATGAAACATTTATTACAAACACTGTCACCTAATAATTTTAATTGATACTCAGAATTAAGCGTAGTTAAGTAGGGAAGATGAGTGCCATATGTTGGGCACTATCACTCCAGTCTGTGGGCTGGCCCTATGGACTTTGGACTTTCAAGCTCCCATAATCGAGAGTCAATTCCTTGAAATGAAAATAAATAAAAATACATCTCATCTACTGGTTCTGTTTCTCTGGAGAGCCCTGACCAACACAGCCAAGCAAGAGGAACCAACTGGGCTCCCCCAGCCTTTCCATTTCCTCCTTACAGGCCGGCCCTTCGAACAGCCCCTCCTCTCCTTTATCCCTGGATCCCAGCACCAGGACTTCCATCTCTACCAAACCTCAAAGACCCACAGTGAGAGCAAGACTCTGGCATTTACTTCTTGGAGAAGCCTACCCGATGGCAAGAGGGGAGAAAAAGAGCTCACTTCTGATCACTCCGTGTGGGTAGGAGGCGAGTTGGACGCTTGTGAATGCTTAACTTGATTTCTCTGGGCACCAGTTTTGCCAGGGGAAAAAAAGCTTGATAAAACCACTTTTACCCAGTAATTGATATGTTTCTCTATATTGCTCTGAGTCTATTCTGAGAAAAATCAGTTTGCTAAGTTAATAGTTAAGGGGATTTTAACCAAAGTTGGAAGGAGTAGCCTTCAAATTCAATTCAACATTCATGCAAAGTGGTGTGATTTCACTAATAGCCTTGATGAGTACAAGAAAGTAGTATCATGGGTTAGAGAATTCTGCCAGATCTGATTGAGGGAAATGTCACATCATTTAAGGCACTCAACACAAAGCAAAATAGCAACACACTTGTAATAAAGTAGCCCTTGGGACGTATGGCGGCCTACGACTCAGCGATGCTTCCAATGGTAGCATTTTAGAACTGGAAGCAGGTAGACCTTTTCATCCAGTCCTGTCCACTCAGCATTAGAGTATGCAGGAAGTGCAGGTCACACATGGGATCAGGATGCGACAGGACCAGTATTAAAAGCCAGGTTTTCCTCCTTGCAACTTAGTAACTTGGTTTAAAAGACAGTTACTGAACACGGAGGTGAGCTGACACTGAAATGTGGTCTCTTTGAACATCCACGTCCCTTTGGAGAGTGTTCAAGGATCCACATTATGCCCCAAATTCATGTCTTGTTGGTTAACTTTGCAGAAGATTAGGTAGCATTATAAATAACTCCCTGTCACTTTAATTCAGGAATACTGGTAATAATCTAGCTTTCTCAAGTGTGTTCCTATTTAAAGCAAAAGCAGGGGAGGGATTAACAATCTCACACTCACCAAGGAAGCTGAGGCTTGAACTCCTTGCCCAGAGAGGGGCCAGGCACCCTCCACATCTCCACTCTGCCTAGTACTTCAGTCAGTCTCCTGCAATGACTCCCCGACCTGGGGTATCTACAGCTCAGGTTTCATACCCAGGTGACCTACCCTTCAGAGGCAGAAGTTTCTCTTTTTAAAGACACACAGCAGAAAATGCAGTAATCCCCCTGGCCGTCCTGCACCGCCGTGAGGGTGGAGCTTGGACAAGTGTAAGGGCAGCTCTCACGTCCTGGGGCCGCTGTGTCCCCAGCACTGGGCTCCACATCTCATCTAAATCTCACAGTAACCCCCAGAGGCAGCCATCACTCCCCATTTTATAGAGTAGGAAATAGCCTCAGGTTAAATAAATTATAAATAAATTTCCCAAGTTCACAGAGCTAGTAAATGATAGAATAGCATCTTGAATTCTACCTTTAGGACTCAAAAAGTATGTTTTCCCACTTATGCTGTGGTGCCCCCAAAACGTGGGAAGCCCTCTCTCACATCTGGTCTCCATCACTGACACTGCTCAGCCCTCTGGTCCTTATCCTGAGTCAGGGTGAAACGTTTAGGCACTAATTTCCATGAACTAGGAAAGTGACTTGGTTTTGTTTCTAAGTGACTCTTTTGTTTAAAAGTTTGTTCATCGTTAAAGAAATAATTCTACTCCGTGCTACCTTAACTAGCTGCTACTGACATCAATTGTGTTATTAAATCATGAAGAGATGCCTAATGGTTTTTGATCAGACTAGAAGACAAGAATTAAAGTGCTAGTCCAGCTCCATTTTCCAAAAGGTGTAACAATCTGTCTTGCTATAAAAACCAACACAAGAATGCTAATAGGTAGGGAGTTTCTTACGGGGGTAACGAAAATAATCTACAATTAGATTATTGTGATGGTTGCACAAATGTGTGAATATACTAAATCATTGAATTATAAATTTAAATTGGTAAATTTTATAGCATGTTAATTATATCTTAATAAAGATGTTTTAAAAACCACAAAGGAGATCTGAGTGCTAAAGTTTCATTTACCTAAGAAAATCAGGGAATATTAATTTTATCCTGTTAGTCTTCTTCTGTATTTACCCCAAGTGTCAATTTGCCTAATCCCTATTATTGAAGTAGTAAATACAGAAATAAACACGAACTTTATGCAAACCTTGTAACATCCAGACTTATAAGTAAAATCAAGCAATGACTAGATGCTCTATAAAAGGACTAACTAGTTATAGGCCTCTGTTAAGTAAGACTCGTGTAAGACACACACACACGCACACACTCACACATACAGAAAACTAACTACAACTCACAAAAGCACTTTTTGGAACCCCATTCAGTACTCTTAGCAGGAGTTACAAACATTTAAAAAATTCCTCCCGTCGGGAACATAAGCACTATTTACCTTGTGACAAGGAACCAAGCAATTTGACTGAAGTCTGGAGAGGGTCTCATATACGTCTTAATATGTGGCATGGCATTGCTGCGGCCCGATGTGTCGGCTGACCATTTGCTAGTGATGGGAAAGACAGATCACTAATTAGAAAGCACAGATCGGTCATGGCCCTAGGATTAGGAAACCGCATGAAAAGCAAAAATACAGTGAGGACACAGTTCTCCGTGATATGACCTGTGATAGCTTCTTCAACTGTTCAGATAACAGAATAACCCATGTTCAGCTTAGAATGCAGGTGTGTAGAAGAAACATTTACCACCACTCACAAAAGCACTGTGATGTGCTAGCGCGTGGCCTTATCGTCTTCTTTGTTATGAATATACACACACATGCGTATCTATTATTTCTACTGTACATCTAACTGCATGTATGTCGGCTTAAAAGCAGGAATTGTGCTCCTGTGGCATATCACTGGGTAGAAAAGGCTCACCAAACACTTGTTGAATGAACAAAATACAAAATGGGAAAAACATAATCAGTATATCAAAATGGAATGTTGAAAAGCAGGGGGATAATTCAGAAATAACTCAGTCAAATGCTGATGCTCATATGTCTGAGTTTGGTTTCTAAGTTTCCTACATCGCAGGCCTAAGGTTCCATGGGAGAAAATGACGTATATCATGAGGCAACAGTCCTTCCTTATAAGAGGATGCTCCCTCAAGAGAGCAAACCGTAAGAGCAAAATCAAGATTAGGGAGATTCATCGTTAGATTATTAAATTCACGTATACAAAGATACTACTGAAAGGTGCTCAATATAAGAAAGGCTCCAGGATGACATTCTGAATTAGACTGGAAGCAACTGAAATGTAATCTCCCTTTGTTTCTGGTGTCCAGCACAATAAATGCCTGTTGACGCAAGTATGAAACTAGAATTGGCCTCGAACATGCAGGATGTGCAGCCACTCAGCCAGGGGAGAGGATGAAGGGCATCCCGTTCACCCGAGCACCTGATCATCTGCTGACCTCTTGCAATGAGCCAACGCCACCCGGGAGAACAGCAGCGTGGACTCCTCCTTTGGCAAGCCTGCAGTCACACAGCGTATATGGGTGTGCAGACAGAAGGACGATGTAAATGAGAACTACAATGCTGCTTATGTAAATTCTCAACTTCCCCACATGTTCTGTTTATTCATCTTTTTCTTTGTATGCAAATATTTAAACAGAAACCACGGAGGTAAATTTGACTCTTTGGTACTAAAAACCAATTCCAAGAAATGTCCAGAACCTTTTTTTAAATTATTTCTATCACGAACATATGTAGATTGAAAAATATAGCTCTGTTATGTAAGGTTCTTTTCTTTAAAAAAAAAAAAAAAAGAAAAGAAATCAGACTGACAAATAATGTTCTTATTCCTAAAGAAGCAACAGCAACATTCTAAACTGACTACTTACTGAAAATAGGAGTGGAGCCAGTTCTGCTTCTCTGCTGTCTGGATGCTATAGGGAAGAGAGCCTCCAGCTTTTAAAAAAGAAAAATAAAATAAATAAAAACTATCGACTACGGTTTGAAGAGCCTTCATTAAGAAGAAAATCTACAGAAACAGCTGGAAGGTAAAAGAAAACACTACTCATTGTTTGGAATAGTTAGTTCTTCGAAAGAAAAAACGGCTATACTTGCATTAAGTATGCTCTCTCAAGGGGGTTCCTTTCTTGGGGATTCATACTGAATAGTAAATGCTTACTATCCGAATACAAAAAGGGGCTGGTAATTTAACATCTGTGGCAGCACGGATCTGAAATGCTAGGAGAGAGCACAGAACGAATCCGGGCCCGTCCTGCTATCCTCGCTCAGGCGAGACACCCTCACGCACATTTTGCAAGGTGAGGTCTGGTGCACCTGTGTCTACCCAAGATCAGGACACTGGGGGTGTAGGGGTTGGGGGGAAGACTAGGTGAGAACTCAGTTCTCCTGCCTCCTTCACTTTTTACACTGATACTTCCAAACAGAACTTGTACTAGCTAAACAGTCTCACAAATGAAATAAAATGATCACTGAAATAAATTAAAATGTTCAGGGAACAGTTACATTTTTAAAAAGACATTCTAAAAGCCATATTCCTTCAAAGAGAATAAAGACACAGTTCCAAGTGGAAAGACAATTAGAAGTCAATTTTTGCTCATCTCTGAAAGGAGGAAAGTTCCATTGTAGATTCACTGGTGACTTTCCAAACACCTGCTGGAACTTCTCCATAGTAATCTACATCCAAAGAAGGCTTTAAATTTCTCTGACATATCGGATAAGGCATGTTGTATGTCTCACTACAAACAACTAACAACATATTCAAGGTTTCAGGACCAGTTAGAAAATAGCTTTATCGAAAATACCATGTTCTTCCCCATTAAAAAGCACACTTTGAATGGATCTAGCCTATTAGAAGTAAAGAAAGGAGGAAAAAAAAAAAAGAAACCATAAACCCCCAAATTGCCATATCCTTGAGTCCCAGTGAAATAAGTTTTGCCATTAAAAAGCAACAAATGGGCTCCAAACTCCATTGAGATTTTTCTGGCCGGGTCACCAGTAGTTTGATAAGCAATAAACGGACCAAGTTAGTCTAATTCAGAGAACTCTGCTTCCAGCCACAAGCAAATGCCAACCAGGTCTTCCCCTTTCCCGGAGCCATTACGCTGTTTGGGTTTATGGTTAATACCTCCTGAATGTACCATGTAGGGGGGCTGCTGAATTCCAGAGAAGTTCAGTGCCCAGCACCGGTATAAGGGCAACAAGACAAGATTGGAAGACGTCTACAAAACCATCCTAGGATTTTACAGATGCAGCCCTTGAGAGAACAGACGTATCAACCAGGTTAAACCAAGGGTTTCATCTCAATATTAAGCATAAGTTCCAGACGTTCAATCTTATCTGTGTCTGGGATTCAAATCTGGAAGAACCCCACAGTACGTCAGGCAGGGAGGAAGCAGAGGCAGAGAGAGGGCCGAGAAAGGTCTTGGCAGGGAGCTGTCGGGGGCGCTGCTTTTATCTGGACGTCTGATCTGGACAACTAACTCGCTGGTGGTAGAGAAGAGAACCAACTTATTGGTAAAAACTCAGAGGGTTATTGTGAGGATTAAGTAACATCCTAACTGCTCAACTGCATGGCATCATCTCTGGAACATATTACCTACTTTCATGATGCTTCCCCAGTTGAAAGAGAATGATCTCCAAATTTCTAACCAATACGTTTCTCATCTCAAGGAGGAAGGTGTTCTTATTACTTGTTTTAAAAAGTCTACCAGGGCATTTATGAAATATACATAGAAAACACAATCGGGACAGTTTCTCCAGCAGTTACCTGGATATCCTTCTAAGCTGGTCCGCACATTTTCCACTGAAGGATAGATCTAAAAATAAAGGAAAACAGTAACACTTGGAATGTACTATGTTGAAGAAACTATTTGTTAAAAGGAATAAAGATTAGTTTTTAAGAAAATGAAAATCTTAACTAAATATACTTAAAGACTTAGAAAATGTGCTTTAAGTTTCAAAAAGTTTTCATCTTACTGAAAAAACTCAACTTCTAGTAATTAAACTATAGAAAGCACTGTAGTCAATGAAAGAGAATTATGTTTCGAGTTGAATATTTTTCTTCTGAAATGCCAAGTCAAAACTGAATTGAACACAAAATTAATTATTAATTCAGAGGTCTCCAAATAATTAACAAAGCCCATAATTCTGTGGGCAATGCTTTACCAAATTTTTTTTCCCCTTGGCATGACAACCTGAAGGAAGGAATGGAAAATGTGTGGGCTAGTCTGTGGCTGAGATGGGGCTCTGCACGAAGCGGTCCGCTCCCAGCACCAGATCATGCTGGGGCCACTTGATTACAGATGAGGATGCTAATGCGTTTCCATCCAAACCCACTGAATAGAACCTCTCTCTCTGACAAGGAGGACTGATTGCATGCTTCTCCTGGACTAGAGAATGGAAACAGTTAACTTGAGGAGGAAAATCACTCACCAGATGAAGAGGGACAGCACTTCCTGGGGTCTTGCCCTCCATCCCCAGTGTCACCAAGCTCTCTTTAAACTCAGAACATAGCCATTTTGACTCGTCAGCCCCCATGGAACCAATGCTTGAAAACTGACCAAGTATCGGCCAAGGCTCTGCCTCTGGTCTGGACGAGGCGTGCTCTTTCAGGAGCTGGGAGAGGATGAAAAGCGACAGCCACTTGAATCCGGTGAGCAGAAATGCTGGGACAACTCAGAACGTGCTTTCCCACCCTTGGAATGACTCATTCAAAAGGAAATGCTGAAAATATCAGCAATCAGTTTCATACCCATGTCCAGTTTTTTTCTTCTTCTTATTTGGGAAATATTTTTAAATACTAAAAATATTTTACTTTAAAGAAATAGTGGACAGAAGTATTCCTCTCCAAAATTCTTTGATTTGTACTAAAAGCAAAAACAGATTAAAAAAATAAAAAGATCCATTTTAGTTGCCATCTCAGCTAAACCACCAACCTGCCACATGCAACTAGACTTCCGCCTTGAAATCTTAATTCTTTAAAATACCTAAACAATTCTGAGAAGGTCCAACTATTGAACATTTGGACTCCTTATCATTTGAAAGAGGTTTAACACTTGGGCTCCAGGCAGCCGTAACGCTCTATAAATAAAAGAGAATATATTTACATGTGGCACATACTGCCCTAAGCTCTGTGGAGGATTGACCTGCATTTCCTGCTTTGCTTGCTACTGATGCAAAGCTGCAGAAACAATTCAGAAAACATTTGGGAATTTCACCCACTTAAACACGAACCGAGTATCCACCTAGAGGCTGGAGAAAGGAAGAAAAATAAGCTGCAGTTCCTGCACCAGTGGAGCTCACTATCTGATGGATGTAGTGTTACGTTTAATGTGTGTTAGTTTCCTTACCACAGAGCAGGCACCAATATTGATAAGCACACTTCCCAATAAAGCCCAAACAGTTCTCAGCTTCCACCTGGGGTGCAGCATGGTGGGGGGCACAGGGCTGAGCTGACAACCACAAGACAGTTCCAGGCTCAGCCCTGATCGGTTACATGACCCCGGACAAGTCCCAGGGCTTACACGTCAGTGAAACAGACAGCTGATCACCCCGCATCTTCCCTGGAAGGCAGCTGTGATGCAGCACAAGCTACTGGCTGTGCAAAGTGGTTTCAAACTCTAAGATGTGACTCAAAGGACAACAACATTGTGAAGCCAGACAATGTGCGTGATCACCCGGCCTTTCTGAGCCACCAGTCCACAAACCAGTAACCCCTAGTGCCTCCTGAACATGCAGCATGTGCCTTGCATTGTTTTTCAGTTGATCTTACACAATTCTGTGAGGGAAGTACTGTTACTATGCCCATTTTATGAATGTCTAGAGGAGCAGGTTAAGGAGCAAATCAAGGGTCACGTGGTTTGTAAAGGGGTCAGGATTTGGAGCCAAGTGTGCCAGGCGTGCGTATCTGCCTGCAAAGCTGTGCACTGAGCCAGTGTGTGCTACCCTCCTCCCTAGGTCAAGACATAAAGATGGTGGCTTCGAGACCTTGTCAGCTTTCAGCTGTGGTCTCACTTAAAAAGCGAAATTAAAAATTTTCATTAGCCAAGGAGAATTCTCACACAACATAAATATCGTACAGAAAAAGACAGGCTTTTAAGAAAGCCACTTTAGGGAATTTATTAAGGTCGGTAATCTGACTCCTAGAGAGAGATGAAGAAAACTTTAAGCTTTAACTTGCTTGCTGTTTTATCTTGTTAAAGGTCTTTCTGGGTTTATTTTCACACCAGCAGCAAATGTCATTTTCATAATTACAATTCTCACAGGGCACTGGTTTAGTAAACAAAATACACAGCTGCAGCCTTTACACAACACTATTTTCTGTTCTTTGTTGAATTTGTGTTAAAAGTCCTTGACGTGCTGATCAAAAGCTACAATACTTGTATGAATGAAAAGTCTCAGTTATCTTTACTACAAGAAATAAACTAAAAATAGTCCATATACTTTTGCCATTTAGAATTGTTGACTCTACACCTATAAGAGACAAAACATTAAAATGCAAGTAATTATTGGAAACTCTAATTAGACAGTCAATTATCAAGTGCCTATGATTTGCCCAGAATTGTGATAAAGATATATTCGGAGCTGCCATCAAAATGTACCAATTAAAAATGAAAAAGGAGACATTATACATTTAAAATTTTAAAAATGTTAAAACAGTAAAAATTCTGTTACCTTCCTAAGCCTAAAATGTCCCCAATTATCTTTCTCATTTCCTTGAAAGCGTCCTGGGGTTGAGCCAATAAGGTAAACGCTAAAAAGATATAAAACGCAAGTTATTGAACACAGTGATTTGTGGACCCAAAGTCACAAAATAGTCATGAAAACTAACACAATCATGAAATAGTCTAAGAGCCAACCTACTTTTTTGAGATGCCTCCTCAGAGTAGTAATTGATACTTAAAATCATTTTTGAGCACGTCAAGTAACGGGGTGTAAGGTACCACGCAAAGACATGACTAATTTTAAGAGCCCTCCAGTGGGAAGCTGCAGGTGGAATGTGTCCCGGCCCCCACTTCAGCGCCTGAGAACTGTGAGGCACAGTGACAGGACTCGCTCTCAATATGCCACGAGGGACAGCCAGATGTCACTCCACCTCTTTCCAGGCCCCTGCATTCCAGACCTCGTGTGGCTCTCAAGGTTAACCCACTGTGAGCACCCCGAATGGCTAAGAGGCCACATACTTTGTTTCTGAGAGGTCGTGCTCCTGGATGGTATCTATCCACTCCTTGAGAGGAGCAGCGTTGTAAGCCGTCAGGTAGCTGATGAGATCAGCTTTGAAGTGTGTGGTTGATTCTCCAGATCTGTGGGCTCCGTGGACGATTCGTGGGTACAAAGGACTCAACCATATCCTGGAATGGAAAAAAAAATAACCTTTCGTGGTCAGAAGCACAACTGATCACAATGCTTATCTCCGTACTGATTCGGCGCTCACCCTAAGGAAGGGGTGAGTTCTCACCATCTCTCTCCCCATGTTTTAAGTCATCATCCTTTTAAAATGTGAAGTCTGATCGCACCACTCCAATGGCTTCCATTGTATCTGGAGTTATTTCTGAACTGTGAATTTAAGATCTGGCCTCAGCCTGCCTCTCCCAACTCAATTCCTCCAGGCTCCCTGTTCATTCACACACTTTCCTTATTATTCCCCCTCTGACCTCACTTCTCTACTGCTTGTAAAGACTTGATGACAACCGAGTTCCACTCCTAACTGTTAGAGCAAATCCACACCAGTAACCCTGGCAAGATTCTGCCCATGCCTATGGCAACGTAGCTCTTTAGCCAAAAGGAAAATAAAAGGTACCTATACAAAGGGAAAAAAGGTGCAGATCTGTTTTCCATAAATAAATAAATAAATAAAATTAAAAATAAACTCGTTTTCATGATGCACACACTACAGCAATTTGAGATACTTTTATATCCTATACTTTCCCGGTGTCTGTACAGACCACACTTAATTGTATTACATTAACACCAACCTCAGACTTTCAAATAATTCAATAACAAAAAAACCTTGATGACATCTTTCATTTCATCAATTCCTGGTCAGTGTACTTTGCCAAAACTCCTGTATCATGCCCACAAATGGAAAACAGCCATGCCTAAACCCAGTTCCTCTATGAACCCATCCATGGTGGGTTACAGAGAAGCATGGCTTCAAACCTCTTGTGCTGTTTCTTCAACTGCAAAACCCAGTTAACAGTCCTGCCCCACAAAGCGCCCACAAGGCTGAACAGGGTCCAACTTCAAGAAGCACCGAGCAAGCACAAGCGGTTCCTGCCTCTTCCCTTCCACGGCCACTTCCACCCCAGTTCTACCCATGAAGCCAGAAGCAGGAGAGAAATCGCCCAGGTCCTTGCCCACCTGGCAGCCCTCAAAGGAGACTGGCAAGAGGCAGGCCATCAGGGCAGGAAGCACCCAGAACCACGAGGATCCTGGCTGTGCGTCTTCTGAACTCTGTACCTGTTTATAGCAGGGAGGCACGCCACACCTCCCTTCCCGCCTTGAGATTCCCTCACACAGGGAGCACTACGTGTGACCAGGATGGTGGTCCAGGCTCTGGACCCAGATCTGCTTCTGCCTGGCTGTGTCATTTTGGGCAAGCTTGGTGACCGCTATGGGCCTCCCTCTGCCCGGGTGCGTGACACAACCATGTCGGGCCGGATGGATGGGAAAGGCCTCTCTCTCCTCCCAACAGCAACTTGGAGCCCATAGGCCGAGTGGGGCCCCCCCAGATTAGAGGTTCACTGGCAGGAGGGGTTCTGGATGAGGCACATGACAGATGAAGACTTTCCAAACCAGGATACTGAGACGTGAGGCATCCTGACATTTCACAAAATAAGATGAGAAGTTCTCTTGGGCCAAATCATTTTAAGAGTGAGAAACTATCAGGTGGATGAAGAAGCTGGTAAAAAGGACACCAGGGTCACTGGTGGAGGAGGGAAGACTCAGCGCCACGACAGGCCGACTGTGAAGTAGGATTCCATGAAAGAACTACTTTTGAATGTTTTCAAAAATTACAACCCACAACGTGAAACTGCAAAGCATCTGAGAGTAGAATCTAGACTAACTGTGAGACAACAGTACCCCCGTACTGGGGCGGCTGCAGAGGGAAGCGGGAAGGTGGAGGGAGGTTTCATACCCTTGGTACTTTGAGTTTTGAACCAAGTGAAGCTATTACCTAGTCAACAAATTTTTAAAAACATTTAAATTAAAAAAATTTTTAAGTAAAGAGAAAAAACACTTGGGCCCTTTGCCCTTTACCCTTCTCCACAGCAGCTGGCCCAGACACCTGGGGCAGCATGGCTATAGAAACTCAGGCTCCAGAAGGAGCTGGAGGCCATGGCGGGACCCTCTGAGACATGTAAGACCGAGCACCAACCCGATAAATTCCTTCAGTTTTGTGAATGACTGTTTCCCCGAGAACAAGCTGCATCAATGTCTTTCCCTTTTAGACGGGGCTGCATATGAGTCCCGAGTCCTGAAGCCCAAGCCGGCAGCTTAGAAGCTCTAGGGGAAGCAAAGGCCGGGTTAACCAGAACTCGGTGGATCAGGAGTCCTGTGGCCGAGGCTCTCAGGGATGGAGTGTCCACCCCCACCACCTTGCACCCACTGGACACTCGGAAACTAGAACATGTTTGTAGGGAAACCATCAGGCAGTGGGGATAGGGGCTCAAGCCACCTGCCATGGTGGGGAAGGGGAGGGAAGAAAGATGTCTGGCTGAGGGAAAAGACTTTTTCAACCTGGAAAGGCTGCGCGAAGCGAGGTAACTGTGTACATGGCACATTCAGGTAGGCGCTGGCCCCGGGGATGCAGGCGGAAAGGCTGTTTAGCTCCACCTAAGGTGTAACTCGGGCTCAGTCAGAGCCTCGAATCCGGGGTCTCGCCTGGGCTGGGCAATGCTACGGACAAGGGAAGCGGGGGCGGATGCGGGGAGAACACTCAAACCCTGGAAGGGCAGCTGTCTTCCAACACAGGGAGGCAGAGACAGCAGAATGGCTTAAAAGAAAGAAAGGGGAACTAAAGGTGTCAATGACAGGCTCAGCGGGAAGGAGAGCAATGGGTGAAGCTGGGTTTGAGCAAATCCCTAAAAATAAACCCAATCTTCTCCTATGAGATCAAAAACTAGATCTAGCGTATGTGCACCAAGGACAAAGGGTTAGTAATTAAAAAAAAAAAAAAAAAAAAAAGCGTGAAAATCCTTCCTGTTCAGTTCTTTTGGAGATTCACAACCATACTACAGGCTCTGAAAAGACAACAGGTGAGATTTGTTTTACGGGAAACAAAGTGTTGGAGGTGAGGGGGTTATTTTTAGCACACAGTCAACCCCCAAGTTTTCCTCTGATACCTGCTGGGAAGTGGCCGGCGTGGGTACAGGGGATGCAGGGTGAGCGAGGACCAAGAGAGCTGACAGGTGGGTCTGATGGGAAAAATAATGGGTGTTTTATCCTCTTTCTGCCCCAGGTCCTTGGATCTACTTACCTATATAATGTAAATATGACGCTATTTTGTAAAAACTAGGAAAAAACTACGGTGTATAAATATTTCTGTATGTTTACATGTACAATAGAGACAGTTGTGGACGACCACGTGCTAAATGGTGAACACCAGTTACCTCAACAGAGGAAGTGGGGGAGGCAGTAAAAGAACGCTATCACTTTTTATAGGTATCTCTTTTCTATGCCATAACTCTGGGCTTCTTTTTTACAATTAAAACATAGGAGGGAAAAAAAAGAACAAAGCCATGTTCTGGTTTTGCCTTTTCTCAGCACACACAGCGACCACCGAGAAGTGAAGAGAATTCTACAAACCCCTGCGTTTTCTGGTGCCAGTCGGCGTGGATGAGGTTGGAGGTGTGGATGACAACCCGGAGGCCTTCCTCGTAGAGCAGTAGCATCATTTTCCTTTAAAAACAGAAAAAGGTCAAAAAGCATTAACAGCACTTTCATAATACACAATACCTTTCTGATACAAATCCAATAGCTAAAGGAACTCCTTAAACTCTTACAGTACCCAGATGTTGAACATTTACAGCCTTATTTTCTTCCATACATCATCGTTATCAAACCCTGCTTAAGTGACAGGTGGAAAACCACCCTCCAAAACGCTCCAGGCATCAGGTGGTAAATGAACTTGTGCTCCGTCCCATCCACGGGGCCCGTCCTGACACTTCGAGCCCCTCCTGGCTCCAGCCTTGCTCCTTAATATCTATTCAGCATCATCCACTACAACCAAGGAAACTTCTTGTCCAATGTTTTCAGAATATGGTCACAATCTCTTGCTACACTGTGGCTACCAAGCATTTTTTTTTAATTGCAAGAGAATAAATTAAAAACTCAAGAGTGTATCACAAACATTTAAGTACTGGGTCATGAAACTCATTTCGGCACTTATCAGTGTGGACGCGCACAGCAGACTGAAATGACAAATGCATTTCCTGCTGAGGGCTGAAGCTTTAAGCAAAGTCTGGGAGATGCTTTGTTTTCAGGAGACTGATCTTTTTTCATGCCCCACAGACACCAGACTTGTCACCGGCATGTACCTGGGCTTGAGATGTCTTCCCCTTTCTTCTCCATTTACTCCAGTCAGCCCCAGAGATCCCTTTCTCATCCATGGGGCTTCCCCAGGCATCAGACGCTTTCTCTGAGCTTGATCCCAGTGAGAGGGGGGAACAGCGCTCCATCTAAAGCCCGAAGACCTAAGCGCCTGTGTTCATAGGTCAGAGCCATCCCACCCTCCATAAGTCATTTAACATTCCAAAGTCATTCGGTGTCCCCAGGTCTCAGTTCTTCACTTGTGACATGAAGAACCAATGCTGTGTTCACTCCATAGGACTGTTGTGAGAATGAAATACAATGTGTATTTTATTAAACGTGAAACCCTCCATGTGTACCTTCCCTTTACTCCGTCAGGGACTTGCTTTATTTTGTCGTCTCCCAGTGGATGATTCCTGGCCTCCCGGTGGTTTTCCAATTATTTCGGGAATCTCGATTCTCTCTCCCCTCAACTAGAGATCCACTCAAGGCAGTAACTCTGCCTGTTTCCACTGAGACCAAAATGCTACTTAATACGTACTGAGGTAAGTCAGTTCAACGTGGGGAAAAAAATGAACCACTGGTTCTCTCAAATAAACAACATGAATACTATTTGGACAGAATGGGGTCAGCATTAAAAAAAAATATGGAAAAGAATACAAAAACAGAGAATGAGATTTAGCTTTTGCTGGAACAGGAATGGAACCCAAGCTGGCAAACAGCAAATTAATGCAAAGCTGGAGATGTGACAGCTGCTGGGCCAAGCTTTCTTTCTACTTACGAGATGTGCTCTCTGAAATCTGGGCAAATTTACATACACAGTTGGCAAATTAGCAGCTGACTGTAATTAGGAATAAGCCAGTTATGAATTCATGATGGAAGTTTTACAAATATTTCCATTAGTCAAGGCAGCAATTACCAAGAAAATCATGCACCAATGTCAGTGAATCCTCTCAAACAGAAGTGAGAACCAGTCTAAGGGGAGTCCTGCTAATCTTTTCTTAGACAAGATGGCACGTCCCAATCAGATCACAGCTGAAAGTGGATTAAAAACGCAAAGAAACGAGGTTCCCCTTGAAGAATGCTGACCTGCGCATTACCCGTTAGGTTGTGGAGGCAGCAAAAGGGCTGCCCCCCACGCCTGCAGCTGTGCCGCACAGGGTAGAGCAGCGCACGTCTGTGCAGCATTTACGTGCCAGGTCCCGTTCTAGAAGCTCCAGAATGCCAGCCAGCTAAACCCCTCCGCACCCAGGGGTGGTGTCACCAACCCCGTTACAAGGGCAAATCCGTGGCTGGGAGAGGCAATGGGATTGTCCGGGTCCCCAAGTGCGCCGAAGCAGCTCCTCTCGCTCCCCTTGGCTCCCGCAAGGTCGGATGGGGCTGTGGCTACTTTGCACTAAGGGCCGGAGCGGGCGAGGCTGGGGATGGTGCGGCTCAGGTGAGAGGGGACTGCGTCACGTGTGACGGGAGGCCCTGCTACAGCTCTCCCTGCAGCCTGCTCCTGGCTGCCCGGCCACATCTGACACGTGGCTGCTTTGACTTCTCGCCCCACTGTGGACTCTCGGGGCCATGGGAGGAGATTTTGCCCCCAGCTTGGGGGCCACAAAAAGTGTTAGCATCCTCCTGAGATAAGCCCCGTGATTGCCCGGCGTCCTACAGCAGCGTGGATGGAGTGTGTCCACCGCCCCGAAAAGGACGATGAGCTCCTGGAGGACAGGGCTGCATCTGGCCACTTCCAGACGCTCCGCACGTGGTACGTGGTCAACACAGGCCGGTGAACTGAGCATGGTCCCAGCGACTGCCCCAGGGCCCCGTGGTCGCTCCACCCTGCCCGAGGTAGAGGCTGCTTATGCCCGTCACCGTGAGCTGGAAGGTTTCCATCTTTCCCTCATTCATAGATTTGTCCTGCCTCTCTCACCCAAAGACTAAAAGCTGCAAGGACAAGAACTTTATATGTCCTAGAGCCATGCTTCAAGAAAATAACAGATATTTAATGAATAATTCTTAAAACATTTTAAAACGAGCCACTGAAGTTCGATCTCCTACGAGATACTGGCATTTCAACAAAACGCAAGCTACACAGACTGCGGATCTGGGGAGGTTCTGCCGTCATTACTTCCCCAGTGATTTTCAACTCTGAACGAAGAACTCTGCTGCGTTTAACTTGCAAAACGTGCGTGCTGGAGGGGAGAGGAAGCCTGGCCTCGCAAAGCGTGTGTGTGTGTCGAGGAGGGAAGCAAAGAACACAGAGTGCACATTAGCAGTGAGTAAATAGCAAAAATAAAGAAGTTAAGTAAAAATAAGTGGTTTCTAGTCCTGTCTCCAACCCTGGCCAGAGGAAAACTGCCTGTCTACTTGAGGCCTCTGATTTGTAAAATGAAGGAGGAGGACCAAATAATTTTTTGACTAGCATTTTAAAAAGGATAGGCCCGCCCCCATCAAACATCCCTGTGTCAGATCCAGGCCAGGCCCAGCGCGCTCGGCCCTCCTGGGACCTGGCCCAAGCGCTCCTGCTGTGTGCTAGCATAGTCAGGGCAGTGTGAGTATCCCCAGGAAATGCGGACTGGGGCACAGAACGCTTGGCGGGCACAGGAACCCGGCACTGGAGGTCTAGCAAATCATGCCAAGGTCCAGAGAGGTGACAGGGCTGGCTGAGTGTATCTGAGAATCAGTAAAGAATTTATGCCAGGGTTCTAGCTAAGGGCAGGGACAAGGATTCATTTGCTGTGACCCTTTACTGGCAGAAGGCCTGCCCATGCCAGGGAGACTGTGCCGCCCCCCAGGGTCTCCCGTGGTGCAGCTGCGGGGCCGAAGATGCCTGTTCAGCCTATCAGCGCTATTTTGCATCCTTTGCTGAAATCAGCATTCTGTGAGCTCAGTGCCGTGGAAAGAACAATTGATACCTTAGCTGAGTAGGTGCTTGAGTTCCTTCTCAACAACCCTCAAACCCTGTCCTCCATGAGACTAAAGCTACCAATTAGGGGCGGCTGGTAAACGTGGAAATATTTACACAAGAGCATCTGAAACCAGACCACGTACGGCTGACAAGTCTCCTTTGACAAAATGGCTCAACGCTTTCCACTGTGGTTCCTTTCTGAAAACACACTGCAAAATATAGTTTTAAGCGTATAAAGAGAATGATGAAAAAATGGCCTCATTTCTGGTACAGTATCAGGAAAACAGTGGTCACTGCACGACTCGGGGCAAACACTCCCTCCTGTGACATCCCTTGTTGCCTTAGGGACAGACACCTGCAGGGACAGGCCTGAGGCTGGAGGCCACCCAGGCCCACTGCTGGTCCAGAAGGAAGATGAGGATTTGTCACATCCTTTGACAAATCCTTTCCAGAGAAATATGATTTACAAAAATACTGAAATAGAGGCAACCATGTCATATTCTTTTCTCAGAGAACCAACTACATGAAAGGGCACAAGTGAGGGTTAAAACTCAAGTAAAACGAGAGTCAAGCTGATGTGTGTCAAGTAGGAAATAACAGAAAAGTTTCTTGTCTGTGGTTTGCAGTGTCTCTGAAATTATCCTAAGAGAATCTTCTGCGATGTCTTGGGGCAGGGACATCTGCCTCTCAAGGTGACAACTTCTTGTAAAATAGTTTTTCTTTCAGAGCACAGAGCTGATCTAACAATATTCTATTTGATGCAACTCAGAATCTTAAAAAAATCACGAGGATTTCTTTAAAGTAGTGGAATCTACAGCATGTGACGACTGCACATACAGCCATCCATAACCTCTGACCACAATCTACTCTCCTCGTCGGCTACAATGAACGTCCTGAACAGAAAGCAGAAACCGCATCACAGATTCAGATTTTGATGCTGAGAGTCAGAATCCTGGTACTTGGTCGTAAGCCTGTTAGGAAACAACTCCATTTCCTCTACTCCCTTAGTGACAGCTTTTCCCCCAGCAAAATCATCACAATGAGTGCCTCTAAGGGCACTTTCTGAAGGGCATCCTTTGATCTATTAAACTCATATCCTCCCCTACTTCATAAAAATTGCTTACGTGTGGTGTGTTCCAAATGCAATATCCAACTTTGCCTAGGATGAAAAAGAAGTCAAGTCAGTTTAAAAGAAAAAAAAATCAGCAATATCCCTATCAAAAATTAAATTAGAAAAGATTCAGGGTAACTTTACTATCTTTAAACTTTTTACCGCCCTCTAGTGGACAAGTCCTTGATTGCCAAGACAGCTTTTAGAAGAGCATCCACTGAGGCTCATTTTTAAAAAAACAACTTTTTTTTTTAAAGGCATCCAGAATGATTCAATACATATTGCATTTTTTAATTATAGTAATTAGAAGTGAGAAGCTTAATTTCTTTAGTTGCCAGAAAACTAGCAAGAACAAATGAGACTCTATGCAAAGTTTTAAAATTAGCTATTTGGCTTATACAGAAATATACACAAGTTTTCAAAGCACGTTTAAAAGAAACATTTAAAGTGGTGGCAGCATTGAGAATCATGATGTCAAAACAAAAGTTCTCTTACATTTATAGCATAGCAAGTGCTGAGAATAAAGATAATATATTAAATTCATTTTCGTGTTACAAAGTGATACCTTTACAAACAAATGGGGGTGGGGGGTTAGTAGGTGAAGAAGTAAAACATTTTTTCTAACATCCAATATAGCAACACCTTGGTTAAGCAGAATATGCCTCAAGATGAGAAAGTTAAAAAGAAATGTCAAAAATAGCTCAGGAGTTAGGAATTCAGCATATGGGCACAAGTCCTACCTTCACAAATTTGTGTGACTTTAGAAAATATTTGAATCTCTATACCTTGTCTTTCTCCTCTTTGCAATGAGGGTACTGTTCAGAGATTCACGGAGTTGTCAGGAATAAATGAGAATAACATTGCTTAAATGCTTAGGAAAATGGGACCTGCACGGGGTCAGCATTCTAAAAATGGAAGCAGGGAAGCAAGTACTATTAAAAGCAAAGCCCTTCCCACTCCCCACCACGGGACGGGTGGATGGGCCTGTCCACTGGGGGCCGCGATGGGCAAGTGAACCCGCGGGTGAGGATGACACGGCCCGCCTTAGAGTTGCTCATGGACAGGTGGCTGAGTTTACTACACTCGTAAGCTCCGTGTTTGGAGTGCTCAAAGAATATCAATTATAGAGTGGGGTCTGGCCACAGAACAGTGAACAGGAAAAGTGTATTCCATGTCTTTAAATTACACAATGAGAAGAAAGACTGATATCCTGTAAATTGATATTTAGTTCAGAAAAAGCAATGGTCAGAAGACTTGGCTTTTGAGTTTAGTTTTGCTATTCATTGTATTGCTTTCGGGCAAGTCTAAGCACAAAAAAAAGGGAAGATAACTTCAACAGATAATATTTAATGGGTGCTTTTTTGGGTAAATGCACCAAATCCTTTACACAACAACCGTATAAGGAACAGTATTAGCAATCCATTTTAAAGATGAAGAAATGAAGGGCGTGGCGGGCATAGCTCACCAGTAGAGCACATGCTTAGTTAGCATGCAAGAAGTTCTGGGTTCAACTCCCAGTACCTCCATTTAAAAAAAAAAAAAAAGGATGAAGAAATGAAGCTTTAAGTGGTTAAGTGATAGGCCCGGACTGACATAGCTAGTGGGTGGAGGGCTGGGACAGACCCCAGAAGTCTGAACTTTGACCACCACCAGGCTTCAGACTCTGGCCTCTACCACACCCATGCAAAATGGGAGACATACAGCATCTACTTATTGACTAACAAGACTCAGCTTAGGCAAGTGACACTATGTTGCTAAAAAAATTCAAAAATTCATTTTACAGACAAGGTATAAAGGTATTTCAATAGGTGGGGACAGGAGAGGGCAAACACCCTGTACATCAAAGATGAGCTGGGAGCTTCTGGTCACTCTGCACAAGAGGCTTGGAAGACAGCGCTCATAGCGCCCCCTCGTGGCTGGCCTGAAGCATGCCACACTTTCTCCTAAACGTTTCAGTACAGATAGTGTATTTGAAAATCTTTGTATTTCTATTGATTTAATCACCCCACCTTCAGGATTCCTGTGTTTATTTTCTGCCCACTCTTAGTCTGATAAGCACTATCCTACTGCAGTTTAACCCCTTCTGCTTTTGGAAACAAATGCAAAACAAGGGGAGTTCAGGCAACTGCTAAGCAAAGGCGTATCTGTGCACAGGTGAACCCTCAACAGGAAAGGAAAGAACTCCAACTACATGACGCACAGGGGTCCATCACAGGAGGCGTTGTGAGGTCGGTTTAAAGTGGATCAGACTGAGATTTTTCAGTTTTAATCTTTATAAAACAGATACACACACACACACCCCTAGATAATATTCTACAGCTGGAAGAAGAGAGATAAAACGTGGGCTGGAATTCTTTTATCTTGTATGGATGGAGGAAAAGACACTGGAGGGAAAGTGAGAAGGAAAAATAATCTAGGTCTCATTAAGTCTCTCTTGGCTCTGTACTCCAAGAGCAGAAATCTCGAACCAACTTCACTGAGATATTGGCCAGGATAGGACCGTTGTCAGGCTGCTCACGGATGGACCGACCAGCCTGCTCCAACAGGACAAGGTGACCATTACACCAGCCACCCCAGAACCTCCACCGCCACAGGAAGGAAATCATGAACGTAAACATTTCTGAATTCCTTGCTAACTCCACCCCCTTGCCTGTTTCTTACACAAAATGCCACATATAACAGATCCTTTCAGATGTGAGGTCTATAACAGCGGGTCCTAACCAGTCCCAGACTCACTGGTCACCCTGTATTTCTAGGTACTTACTGATGGGAAAATATCAGGGTAAAATTATGGGAAGACAGAAAGAAACTGGCCCACAGCCTTCTCTTCGCCTCCTCTCTGCTCTGCTTTCGTCCCAGACTGTGACAGTTATTGCATGTGTCACCCTGGTTGTCCCAGACTGTGATGGTTACTGTGTGTGTCACCAGAGCAAGGCCACAGGACCCAGATATTTGATCAGATGTTGTCGTGAAGGTATTTTTTGAGGAGAATGGCATTTAAATCAGTAGATTTTGGGTAAAGCAGATGACCCTCCATCATGTTTGTGAGCCTCAGTAAGTTGAAGGCCTTAAGTGTTAAAAAACAACAACAACAAAAAAAAGACCCCTTTCCTCAAGGAAGAGGGAATTCAGTCTCCAGCCAGCCTTTGGACTCAGACTGCAGCATCAACTTTTCTCAGAGTCTCCAGCCTGCCCGCCTACCTGGAAAATTTTGGACTTGCCAGCCCCCACAATCACGTGAGCGTGTTCTTTAAAAATACACGTCTCTCCAAACACACACGTACCCTTACTGGTTCTGTTTCTCCGAAGAACCCTGGCTGATTACAGAGACATCAGGTCAACAAAAAGGAAAATCTTTCAAACCACAAGGGCTGCCCACAAACAGGATGGGCTACCTCAGGAAGCGTGTAAGCCAAGGCTGGACAAGTGTGTGTCGGTGACACCGAGAGGGGACTCCTGCTTTAGGCAGGTGGACAGACTGAGTGTCTAAATTTCCTTGCAACTCTCAGAATAAGCAGGCTCTCGCATGGCGGTAAGTGGCTTACCTGGCAGAGGGAAACGTTTTCATAAGGCTTTGCCTGGGCGTGCAGGTGAGCCTTTGCTTCTCGTTTGTCGCCGTGCACAAGTAGGATTGGCTTCCTCCTGAAAAGGGATCAAAAGTATTTAAAATCTGTCATTCGTGAAGCTGGACGGGTGCCTAGTTAAGGAACGTGTGTTCCTGGCCTGGGTGGTGACTGAGCACAGGGCGAGCACACAGTGGTGACCGGTTAACCTTCACTAACTGATTACCTCTGTCATGGGGCCCTAGGGCCTGATTGTGAAGCTCTGCTGTGACCCAGAGAGGCTGTGACTCCAAGGTCCTTGAGTAATTGTCCTCTGTGGTCCAGAAGGGCACATCCTTAGCTCTGTATTCAGATAGATTAAAAGATACATAATTACTGTTGTCTAGTATGATGCTCTTTCTCTCCTTTTGGACCAAGTGATGGATTACTTCCTCACTAAACCTCTACTGTGTGTGTGGTCCAGCACCAGAGCCCCAGGATACATGAGTGAACGGGCCCAGACCCATCATCTGCAGATTCATGAATAGATGGTTCTATTTCAATGAAACAGAGCCTGACGCAGATTGAAAATGTCCTGTTTTTAAATTCAAAAGGACAATATAAGAACACTCTGCAGGAAAAGATTTAAAAGGCTTTTAAGGGAACCATGATCTTCTCTGGTTAATTCAAAGTGAGACAATTCTTGGAAATCAATTTATCTCTACAAGCTCTCCCAACAAAAGAAAAATCGGATTTTTCTCCAACAAGCGATCAAGCAAGATGAACAACTGGAGCCACTTCCACAATCATCAATCATGTGCAGGATGATTCCCTGCCGAACGTGAAGGGACAACACTGAACTAGAAAGAAACGTTACAGAAAATGTACTTCCGGGACTAATGCCTAATCCCCTAATGCCTGACAGCCTTATTCTAACATGGTAGGTAAAATAGAACTAAGAAGCATGCCTTCCCAATTTGTTTTTACTGGCGAAAAAAGTTCTATTTTACAATTAGAAAAACAGTACTGAGAATAAAGTAAGAGACAATCACACATGTACCACCTAGAAATAATTCTTGTTATCAGATCATCAGGGTATTTTATTTTATTTTATTTTTTATTCATTCATTCATTCAAATGGAGGCACTGGGGATTGAATCCAGGACCTCAAGCATGCTAAGCACGTGCTCTATTCACCAGCTATACTCCAACTCCTCTTTTTTTTAAAAAAAATAAAAGATTAAACATTACTGACAGAAGCTGAAGTCCTCATTAATTACTTTATGTGTATTGGCCCTAAAAACTATCACAGAGAGGCAGCGTGATGGTCCATTTTGTGTGTCAGCTTCACTGGGCCAAGGGTGTCCGGGTAAACATCGTTGCTGGGTGTGTCTGAGAAGATGCTTCTGCGTGAGATTAGCACCTGAGTTGTGGCTCAGTCTCGCCGGCTGCCCTCCTTAATGGCGGTGGGCAGCATCCAATCCTTCGAACAGGCTGGAGACCCTGACCATCATTTTCCTGCCTGTGTATTCCTCCGCCTTACCTGTCACTGGGATTCTGTCACGTACATGTGTTGGAAATGGGGCAGGTAGCATGTCACATTGCAATACTATCTTTATTTGGTCTGCATTGCCTAACCCGAGGTAGAGGAACTACAGGAGACAGACCAACACCCATCACCTCCACAACCCGGAGAGAGGAGGCCCCGGGACCCCTTCGTTAACTCCTAAGCTACAGGAAGAATCATTTGTGGAACAAGAGATTCTCAAAAATGGGACAGCACTGCTGTGCTAAGTGAAGCGTGGCACGCTTACAGGTTGAGAAAGCAGGTGGCAATGACCTTTTCCTTCATACTAATATTGGACCCAAAGTTCTTTTATTTGGGTTGAAGTCTGTCTTTACCTACTTTGGACAGAACAACAGAGGGACATGCTACAATTTGTATTAGGCAGCCTTGTGATTAGTTAGAACAGATCAAAAGACGCTGTTTTCCCAGTACAACTCAACGTCTGAGTTCAATAATTTCAAAAGAGATGGACAGCAGCTGCTTGAAAAACACAGATCTTAGGTTTTAAATCCCCGTTAAAGTTACGATGTCTCCCATCCCTCTGCGGAACTCACCTGAACTCTGGTGGGTACTGCTTCACCAGCCAGTCCACGTCAAAGCAATAGTTGAACTGGATTGGGGGGCGGGGGTGATGGGGAGAAAAGGGGAAGAGAAAACAGTTCATGAGGAGGACTGTTTGGTTATTAAATTAAAAGAGACTAATGATGAACTACATAAATTCTCATTTATAAACTCGGACAATTCTGCTACAGCGCTCACAAACCTAAAACAACCCTGAAGGGAGCGAACGGTGCAGAGTCTGCATCCGTCGGCAGGGGGTGGGGGGGTGCCCGAGCACACAGGAAACCATCTCCGCCTGCTTTGGCAGCATCTGTGTTTGTAACCTGAGTCTCACTACACTGTTTCTAAGGGCCCCCTGATTAACTTAAACAAAAGGGCTCATAAAGGTATCCCTTGCCCACTAAGTGATTATGAAAAGGAGGCGAAGAACATTTGCTCTCAGTCTAACTTATGAGCTTGCTTTGTACACAGGCACCTGGGGCCGGGCGCTCACTAGGCTTCCCACAAGGCGGGGGCTGGACTTACCGGGGGTCCTCCCCACGCCTGGGGAGCCCCTGACCCTCTGCTGGACAGCACGGCTCAGTCTGGCGAGAACACACACCAACCCACCCCATGTTCCACCTGGAGGCCAGGGCTCCTGGGGCCAAGCAGAGCACGAGGCACACAGAAAGCTTCACCTTCTTAGGGACAAGGCCTCACTATTTACTCGAGGGCCTGGAGCTTAATTAACGTGACTTATCAATACAAAGGGACCCGCTCTGTCAGGCAGAGCGATGGAGCACGCAGGAGCAGCCACACCCATAAATTCTACTCACTTCTTCTTGGAGGGTGTGAGGAAATTTCTCATTTATTTCTCTAAATCAAATCAAACTTGACAGGGCCTTCCCCTCTCTACCCGGGGAGTTGCACCAGGGTCCCGTGAGGTGACCAGTGTCCCTCAGGTTGGGATTTCCAGAGTGACTTCCTGGCCAGTCATTGTGGCCCAACTGAGGCAGAAGCCTCACTGACCGTGCACCCACATTCTACGCTGCTGGAGCCCACGACCGTGGCACTGGGTGCCAGCCTCCAGGTAGGTGCCACTTCCGGGGACCCCGACAGGACTGGCCTGCAGGTCCTACTGCTCCATTTTCTTCCCAAATTGTTTATCTGTCCCCTTCCATCCAAAGAAAAAACTGTAAACTCACCTGAGCTGAAGATACAAGGGTCCCAAATAGAGGAGACAAAATATCTGAGGAGACAAAACATTGACACCTCATTCACATTTGAACGAAAATCACCTAGTAATAATAATCATAATTGACTTAATAGTCACTGAAAATCAAAATTCAACTTAGAAAACAGAGCTGAAAAGCTACTACAAAGATAGACTTTAATGTTCCGTAAGATTCAAGAGAAAATTTCTCCGTGCCATTTAACAGTATTTACTACACATTCTTTGAACAAAACATAACGTAAAATAAAAAATCTACGACTTCAGGACTGGATGACTGGCCCATTTTAGAAACTGCCGACCACAGTGATACACATTCTTGCTCTTTCCAGATCTCTTAGTTTTTTACCTCCTCCTAGTCACTCTCCAGGAGACCTCCCAGCCCAAGACTAGCAGGACCGTTCTCCAGAGCCCAAGAGCACCTGCTTCGTGTGCGGGGCGGGCAGAGGCACCCCCAACCAGAAGTGCGCATTTCTAGCATCCCAGTCATCTCTGAGGGGGACCCACCTAGCACCCCCTCAGGCTTCACTTCGGAAAAAATGGAAAGCTCACACCTCATCAACTACACTGAGTGGGCGTACATGACCATTACCACCACCGCTGACTGTGACAGCCTCACCTTCACAGGACACACTGTGGGCCGGGCGCTGTTCCCGGCACTTCCCAGGTGTCACTCTCACTGCTCACAGCCGTCTCCAGCCTGTGGGGTCTGCCACTCCCATTTGGTGGACAGGGGGTCTCTCCTTAGGGGCTGCCTGTTGCCACACGGCTGGGAAGGGGCAGGGCGGGGATCTGAGCCCACACAGTCTGGCTCCAGGGCTTCTGCTCTTAACCACCAAACCTCCCCGAGGATTCAGACTGGGCTCATTCACTTACTGGGCCCATATTTACTGAGTGTCTTCTGTCTTCCAGACACTGAGACAGATTCCAGGCCACAAAGATTTTGAAAGAACAAAGAAGCTCCTACCTTAGAGGGAGAGTTGCGGTCATGAGAGAAATTCTCAATATGATGTCTCGCATTTTGCCCCCACACCAGTCCCTCTTTCTACCTTTCTAAATGTTACCCATCTTTCACGGACCATCTGAAGTCACTGTTCCTTGATGAGACCTTCTTAACAGCATACTATTAGGGCATTTGTTGGAGGGACGTATGAAAGGGTTAAGAGCATGGATTCCGATGCTGGAATGCCTGGGTTCAAATCCCAGCTCTACCATTTACCAGCTGTGTGACTCTCAGCAGGTTACTTAGCTTCTCTGCAGATGAGTCACCTATTCAAGAAGGACAGTCATTAACATCTACTCATAAGGGTTAAGGGAGATAATCTGTGTAAAAGTTCCTATCGGAACGTTACCTCCCCTTCCTCCATATCTTGGTGCTAACAGCCAGTTTTCATCAGTTTTTGACATACAGCAAAACCTTGCATAGTCCTCTATCTCTTGTATCAATCTCTCTCAAATAAAACAAAAACACCGAGATCTATCTTGCATTTCTTCAAAGTACCTGGACAAGATACTCATTCACAAAAAGGAAAAACAGACAACTTGTAGAATCAAACTCTTCAGAGTATGAGTTATCACATACACTAACATTTACCACACAGACGATGTAACTATACATTTGGTATATAAAACACTATTAACAGCAAACACAATCTGTCTTTGAATGTGGGTAAGAAAGGTGATGTGAAATAAGGGTGATAATGTTTATTTATGTCTCTGCCATGTGCATGTACTGTGCTGGTCACTTCATGTGAAAATCTCCCGTTTAAAGGTGAGTAAACTGAAATTTTGAAGAATGACAGATCCTTTGTTAACCACCCATCCAGCAAGCAAGCGGTGAGGCTGGGGTTCAGGTCCTGTGACTCAGATTCCAGGGCTCCTGCTGCTCTCTCTTCAAGGAAAACCCTGTTCCCTCTCTAAACTCAATCCTTCTGACACCAAGTGCAGCTGAGGGGAGGGGTGGGAGGATGTCCCCACAGAGACCAGTTCTCCATGGACCCCGGCTGTGAGTCCTACAACTGAACTCAATTCTGACACCATCCACCTGGAGTTGGCATCAGCTCCCACAGGTTAAGGGCTCAGTCCCACAAGACTGTCCCCACCTCAGATGCCAATCATAAGCCCAGACCCCCTGTACATCTAACTGACTAGCTATAAATTGGGGGTTGCCACCACCCCCTCCTAGGGTTTGATAATTTGCTGCAACACCTCACAGAACTCAGGAAAGCACTTTGCTCACTAGATTAAGTTTATTATAAAAAGATACAACTCAGGAGCAGCCAGGTGGAAGAGATGCACAGGGCCGGGGTATGAGGGTGGGGGGAGGGACGCAGAGCTTCCACACCCTCACCAGTGTGCCCCTGCCGGAGGTGGGCACTTCCACTAGTCACCAACCTGGAAGCTCTTCAAACCTCTTCAGTTAGGATTTTCTTGAACATACCGTGGCTGATTAAATCACTGACCTCAGGCCCCCCTCCCCTCCCTGGAGGTGGGGTTTGGGAGCTGAAAGTGCCAGCTTTAATCATATGGTTGGTTCCCCAGGCAACCAGCCCCCTCCCCCCCCAATTCCTGGGGGCTTTCCAAAAGTCCTCGCATTTACAGACTCAGGTGTGGTTGAAAGGGGCCTGTTAAGAATAACAGAAGAGGCTCCTTTCACTCTTTTATTACTTTGGAGCTATTTCAGGAGCCTGGAACAAAACAAAAACAAACAACTGTAACCAGAGGTGAAGACCAAACATATACACACATCACAGCACCACACAGATGCTCCCTGGGGACCAACCACAGCCACCAAAGGTGAAGGCATTCTTGTTTCACTTCCTCACCAGGTACCAAAACCAGACTTTCAAGCAATGGTTCTCAAAGTTGATTGGGCAACAGAATCACCTGAAAAGCTTGTTAAACCACAGATCCCAGAACTTGGCGCCCAGAGTTTGATGCAAGGCATCTGGAGTGGAGCCCAAGAATCTGTACTTTTCAACAAGTTCCAGGTGATGCTGGTGCGGCTGGTCCAAGGACCAAAGAGAGCTGCTGTCAAGTATTGGCTACTTTGTTGATGAAGTGAGACTGATCAAATTTAATCTTTATATTAGAAGTTAAATAATTCTAAGCACCATGCTAAGGGTTCCACCAGGGGGATCTACAGGGCAGTGGGAAGCACCCTCTGGTTTCCTGACCTTGATACTGAGCAGGACCCTGTGGGCCCCCCACAACGCCTGCCTCTTGTTTACAGAAAAGCTGGAGTCTCCCAATCCTCCCTGAGTCATAGAAGAGTAGGCTTAAGCAAGCGGTTAATGACTGGGACAGTGGAGTCACAGACTCACTGTCAGATGCACATTCCTGAGTTGTTTTATAATCAGATCTCTTCCTTAGCTTCCCAATTGTTACCAAGGCTACTGCCCCCAGGATCCTACCCCTGACCTGCCCTTCCCTTGAACAGAAACCAATGACTTAAGTCTCAGGAGGCAGCTGCAAAAAGAAACAAGAGCTGGTTAGAGCCTGCGAAGCCCAAGATGGTGGAGGATCTGACTTCCAGTGGAGCTTGAGCCTCATTATACTGTAACGTATTAGCAGGCTGAGTGACACACCGATGAGCGCCATGACAGTGGACAACTGCCATGCCAACAACTGGGAAAGCCCCTACAAGGACTGATTGATTCCATCACACCTGGAAGGACATGCTGGCAGAAGCCTCTCATAAAAACCCACGTGGCCCGATCCGGGCCATCTGTCTCTACCAGCCATCCGGGCTGATAGGCAATCCACCCCAACCTCCCCCCATCACTTCAAGCACCTTTCTTTCCTTTTCCTCTTCTGAGCAGGAAAGCAGCCATTCACTTTGTCCCTCTGCTGCAAATTCTTTCACAGCCAGAAGGCAAGGACCCACACTCTGGTGGGCCTCCTAATTTCGGGGTCCTTCTATCCGCTAACACTCTAAGTAAACAGTTTGCTGTCAAATGAATGCATCTGCTTGTCAAAATGGTTCATTTTTTTTCCCTTGAGGGCAGTTAAGGGTTCTTGGAGACCATTTGTAGGCTCCCCCCTCCTGTTTCACCGAGGGGGACCCCTCAAGCACAATGTGATGGCTCCCGGACCCCCAGCTTCACTCACCCTTGATATGGAGGGCTCTGGAGTTATACTTTGGCTTAATTCCTGAGACGCGGGTGAGGTAAAACTGGAAGGGGTTCCCTCTATCCAGCATGTCCCAGATGTCCTGGCCTTCCCCTGACGTTTCGTACTCGTCTTCCTCCCGCCTGAGCCCGGGGCTGGCGAGAGGGCTGCCATGCCCAGCTCTGGGGGCAGCACCGTTTTGGGGAGAAGGAGGGCCTTCCTCCTTTTTGACCCCTGCTTTCTTAGCCTGCTTCTGCTGAGTCTCTGGTGGCAGCAGCTCATCCTCGCTGCTGGAAAGACACCAGCCTAGGTCCTCCTGGGAACCAGTCTTCTGCCTTTTGGAAGGAGACGCCTCGGAAACCGAGTCAGCATTGCTGAACTTCACAGGGTCTATCTTCCTCTTGTGTGTGGCTCTCCGAGCCTCGGAACAGGTGTACTTTGGCTCCGCTGCTGTTCTCTGCTCAGCGTCGGGGAGAAAAGAGGTAGATGGTGTGTCTGGTTTTGGCTTTTCCTCCTCACTTTCGTCACTACTGGATATCGTCCACCTCCCATAATTGCCTTCCTGAGACATTATACTTCTGGAAAGAAAGGTAGAAATCTGGTTATTTCCCTTTTGCCAGGCCGCTGGCAAACACTGCCTTGCTCTCAAACCCCGTGCCGTGAGCTTCTAGAACACACACAGCACGCCTGACACTCATCAGATGCTGAGCCATGTCACTAACGGCAGCTGCTTTGGGGGTGTTCAGGGGCACAGGACTAGAATCTGCCATGAGAACTTGGCAAATCAAATGACAGCAAAAATCCTGGTCACCTTCTCCTCCTTTCTCTCTCAACCTAGACCTGGTTCTTAGATGCCCAAGGAAATGAGGTTGAGCCAAAGTCTGAAACAAAAACGTCCATTCTTGACCCTGAAGCTTCCATCAGGTGCTTGAGGTTAAGGGCAGTTTAAGGAGCTTCAAGATTAATTCTGTCTCTGCTCCCAAACTGGAATTTACAGTCCCTCACCCAAGCCTGGGAGCCCGAAGGACTTCAGTGACTATTTCTTACTTCCCCAAAGATAAGCTATTTACTATATGGCTTACCAAAGTCCTCAAGACAGTGTCAAATGATCAATTCTGTATACACATTTATCTAGAAAGGCTTCCCCGAGGACCCAACTAACTTAATAATGATCTTATTCTAAATCAAACTACTAAAACCTACAAAGAAAGAACCTGTACTGAAGCAAAACATGATTTTCTAAACCACACAGTCTAATTTCTACTTTCTTGCTCTAAGAGGTAAACAGGTAAAAATTTTGGTTTTGGTATCTACAAAATGTCACCAATTCAATGGTAAAGAGCTATCTAAGTAGATTTTCTATATAACTTAAGAGCAGTCCCAGAGTGATCAAAAAAAAATTTTAGTGCAAGACCTAGAGCAAAATTATAGGACTCAAGAGTCTGTGCTCAGATTATGGTTAGAGCATCTACATTTTTGCTCTTTTAAAGAGAGTGAGCAGGACCTGTTATGAGTGTGGACGTAAGACAAGACTGTGGCATTCTGTTCCAAAAACCCTGTTCCTTTAAAAAAAAAAAAAAGGCTTAACTCTACACTGGAAGATTTGCAAATGAGTATTTCATATGTTTTGGGCTAAAAAATTTTTTTCAGTTATCTATCACTTTTCACAATTTCTCACCTTTTCTAATTAATGACCAGTTAAGTCAGATAAGGTTTCTCCTGTAAATTACATATTTCAAAGAGCTGTTAAGCAGAGTGCATCTACACAATAATCTGACTCATTCTTCATGGCTGTGGGTCACTATTAACCCCACCAGGCACGGACACTGTTCTGCAGCCACAGCCTCAGGGACCACAGATGGATGCGGCCACTTGCCCCTTTAACAACGGCCCTAGACTCTGTCTAGGTCTTGTTTTCTAAAGGTTCTCTGTCTAATCCCTCTCTGTCCAGCCTACTTCTAGGGGCTGTTAGAACTCTCTCAGAGTAGGTTTTCCACCTAAATTGTTTCTAATCTGCTAAAGGTTAAGAAACCAGATAACCACGCTGGTTGGAACTGTAGTGTTACAGTTAACAGGATTTGAGAACCAGGTTTTCTCATGAAAGAGATTAAGGCAGATATACTACTCAACGCCTACTTAAACAGCTCCGTGTTTTGTTTTTGTTTTGATCGTTTTTGAAAAAACTTAAGTCCTAGACTATGGAAGTTACTATCACAATTCAATTTGAAGGAATCATTTTCTTGGTTTGTTTTGTGTTCAAAAAATTATTTAAGTCTTGTAGTAGTTCATGGTGAAAAAGAATATAAAAATGAATATACGTATATTCATGTATGACTGAAAAATTGTGCTGTACACCAGAAATTGACACAACATTGTAAACTGACTATAACTCAATAAAAAAAAACTTAATACAAACAAAAAACCAACATACACTTAAAGGGAATATTTTGAATAAATTTATTTTAAACCAGAAAAAAAATTATTTAAGAACAAAAGAACCACTTTTGGAAAACCTAGTCAGCTGTGAGCTCTAGCTTCCACTGAATTCTAAACCAGCTCGGAAGGGAGGCCCTTACTAACAGAATCTGCAACTGAGATTCTTCAGGCTGCCCTCTCTAGATTTCCACTCCATTCTAGAGCAAACAGGTCTTTAGGTTTTTAGCGGAAAAAAAGGGTTCAGCTTCCTTCCTGAGAAAAGCTGTATACAGATCTCTTAGAGGTCACCACCGTCCCTCTTCCCAAATAAATTATTTATGGAATGGAATTCAAAAACCCTGAGAACTCTGAAGGCAAGATATAAATCTGTCTATTTAGTGACTATGAGCTATTTAGGAGATTTCTAAAGTTTTCAGTTTTATCCCTTTATCTACAACCACCTCTGGAGGGGGAGAGGGAGAAGGAGAGAGAATTCTCTCCAAAGGATAAGTAGGTAACAAATAAAGCCTTGAAAAAGACATTTCCTAGGGGGAAAAAAAGCTTTTGTTAGCTTTATACATGGTCTAAGGTTTGGAGCTGCCCACACTACAAAACATTGAGAGTTACAAAACTTGAGAGTTACTTAACAATTAAAGGCAAAAACTCTTTGGAATACTGTAATAAAAAATCATACCAAATCATGAAATCTAGCAGGTTGCCAACCTCTTTATGCAATCACGGTGCTTAGCCTGTCCAGGAGGAGCTGTTGGTAAGTGCCGGGATCAATCAGGAACTGACTTCTACTTTGGGGAACTGGATCTGGTCCCAGGATCAGAATTTTATTTCTCTCTGTGAATGAAAAATACTGTCTGCCATATTAGTAAACAAAAATGTTGCAGCTATCAAGCCTTCACACTGTAGCCGCCCTGAAGGTGAGCCCTCAGGGAACTTGGGATGGAAACAGGATGACCCCATCAAGCCATCAGCCACTGCAGCCTCCCCTAGAGGTGCCCCTGAGGAGACTCAGGATGGGGAAGCCCAGGACACTGGCCCTAGAGAGCTAGGGTGTACATCAAAGGAATGATTTCGATGAGCCCAGACTCTTGCATCTTCCCATACATAGAAAAGCACTCAAGTCCTTCACTTGAGATGTCTGGTTTTTTTTAACAGTAATCATTTGATGTTCCAACTTTGTTGCAAAAACTCCTATATATCCTGGCTCCTCCCCTACCTCTTCAGAGCAGTCTTAGAGCGATCCAAGAGGCTGTCTCCAGGGCCTGAAGTCCTCATAAAGTCTGTGGAATAAAACATAATTCCCAACTTTTAGGTTGTGCATTTTTCTTTTTCAGTCAACACCTCTCACACAGGCCCATGTTCCCAGCACTCCTTTGTAATCGCACGGAGCTTTACGAGGATAGAACCCAACTATTTTCCTTCAATCATCTGTTTACGGTTTGCCTTCCCCTGGCCCAGCACAGGTCTAATATCATACTCTGGGTAAGCAGTGACACAGAATTAGAATTACAACACAGGTGGGCTGATTCCAAGACCTGACATTCAACTGAGTCAGCGAAGAGCAGTGTTTCCCAAAGAGATGACCAGAACTTGACATTAACATGATTAATATGAAAGCACCTTCCTTTTCCATTCCAATCCAATAGCCTGTTTAATCAAGGAGAAGGTTTTTTGTAGAAATGCCTCTAACCTTGCTTTTGAACAAATAACGGACTTCATGCCCTTCCACAGGCATCCGTAAGTATTGCTTTTGTTTAATAGGTACAGAAGGTATCTTATGGCTCCATTATATTTATAGTAACTAAAATTTACTTCTTAAAGACAGTGTTTATGTGCAAGTGGACTCAAATAAAAATATTAAGCAAATAGTATAGAACTTGAGAGTAAGACAAAACTGAGGAGCAGGCAACTAACCACATTACTGAAAATTTAGCAAACCCGCATTAAGCTACAATGCCGAGGATAAAAATCTAAAGAAGTTCTCCCACCAAATGCCAACTCATAAAATTAGAGCTTCTATGTGGGACTGAAAAAAAATTGTGGATGCAAATTCCTCTTTAAGCTGCTAGCCTCTCCTCTCCCCCTATCATCCAGACACAGCTGCTCCTCGTTATAGAACTTGCAGACCATTGGGAGGGCATGGGAGTCAAGCTCAACTGAGGCCAGGTGTGGTCAGTAGTGGGCACACATCGACCCCACTTTCAAGTCCAGTCATTACTAGGTGGCAAATGTGCATTTGAGCAGGTTACTTAATTACTGAGCCTCAGTTTCCTTCTCTGCAAAATGGGTATCATGTCTACCTCCCAGAGTTGGTTCATTCAACGAATATTTACTGAGCTGCCACTATGTGCCAAGCACGGGGAATAAGAAGTTAATATAGAAATAGTATCTGCCCTAGAAAAGCTTATATTTTGGGGGAAAGAAACAGACTGACCCAAACAAAAATAAAAACAACAACATAAAAAAAACCCAAGGTATCTTTACAGATATTCACTTTACAGATACTCTCATTTTACAGGTATGAGAGCGTAACAGGGATGCCCTTACAACAGAATATTCTGAATAACATTTAAGAAAGCTCTGGAGGATGAAAAGGGACCCGCCAAATAAAAGTGGGGGAGGGAAACAAGAGCATTCCAACTGAGGGAACCGGCCAGCAAAGGCCAGGAGGTGAGAACACGGTTGTAGTAAATCTAAGAAACAGAAGGGCTTGGGTAAGGAGGACAGGTTGGTGGTCCAGGATGAAGGGGGTGTGGAGGAGGAAAAGTAAGTTAAAGATCCTAGATTTTATTTAAAGAACAGTAGGGCCCCAATGAAGGGCTTTAATAAGCAGAGGGGTACCTTGGTCCGATTTACATTTTTAAAAATACTACGTTCCTTACAACTGTGTGGAGAATGGCTTGGAGGGAGACAAAAGTATACGTGAGGAGCCTCCTGCAGGGACTCGGGAAGCTGTTGAAAGCGGTGGGGATGGAGCGAGGAGGGCTGATTTGCGGTACGTTGAGGAAGTAAGGACAGCTGGTAACTTTTCTGAGCGGTTAACTCGGGCCAGACACAATTCGAAGCGCTTTACCGGGTATACACTCATTTCACGCTCACCACAACTGTTTCATTTATGGAGAAACCGAACACAGAAAGGTTAAATGCCTGGCACAGAGTAAGAGCCCAACATGCTGGCTATCACTGCCGTAACCACCCTTTTACTACAGAGAACCCAGAATAAGAATAAGGGACCCCTCCGGCAGGACTCCGGTCTCTAGAGCACCAGATGCTCCCGCCAAACAGGTACTATTGCCGGAGGAAGCCGAGGCCCGGGAGGGGACCCTACCCAGTGCCTTTACAAGATGCTCCGCTTCCCTAGGGTCCGCCTCCAGCCCCGCCAGGAACTCAAGAATTCGCGGGACCCTATCGGCCCGCGCACCACGCCGGAAAGAGCAGAATCGCAGGCCGGGCTCCCGCATCCGCCTAGCGCGCACCCCAGGCCCCAGAGCCCGCAGCCTCTAAACACGCACCTGCAGCCCCCCGAGTGCAGAGCCGCCTGGGATCCCGTTTTTCCGCCGCTGCTTGCGCCTGCGCGCAGTTCAAACTCTCCGGCCCGCGGCTCGCACCTCTAGGCCCTGCCCCTTCCCCTTCCGGGACGCCCGCCGCTGGGCCCTAAAGCCCGCCGGATCCTGAGGGGATGCAGAAGGGTCCCCTAGGAAGGGTAGGAGAGGAAACCTGGAAAGAGAAAAAGAAGTGTTCCCTCACTTCTCCCTTAATTAGCAAAACTTATCACCTTTGCAGGGATTTTTATAGACAGCTTCAGAGTCCCCCAGCTTGAGATATGGTGGGGATGGGGGTTGTATTTTAAAGGCAAAGAGGATCAGCTGAGAGGTTCGAGGAAGCTGACGGCTGAGACCAGTATCCCGGGAGAAGCGGGCTGTAAAACCTGCTGTAAAATAGAAGGCTAAATGAGCTCCCTCAGAATCCACCTCGAATGCCTGGTTTTTTTTTGTTTTGTTTTGTTTTTTTGTTTTTTTCGTTGAAACAGGTGTGCTTGCCTCTGTGTGCGTTTTGCTTTTTTAATCTTACTGAATTGCCAGAAGAGAGGGGACTGAGATAAACTCCTTTGCAAAATGGAGTCCTCGTCATATTCCTTGCCTTTAGTAAGAATGTTTGCTGCGGAATTTGGGCTCAATGCTATTTCTATTTATTCTCGGAGCTTCCTTCAAACTAGGCGCCTCTTCCAGAGGACTGAATGAAATAACTTGGTGTAAACGTCCTGAGGGCTCACTTGGTTCGTTTACTGAACGCTTGCTTTGTGGCAGGCGCCGTACTTGGTGCTAAAAGTTACCAGGAGGACAACAGACAGTAACTACCCTGGAGGGCTCGATCCCAGTGACTCGTTGATCTGTACGTGAATCCTGGACTTAACTTGTTTTGATTGGTTCCTTTTATGCTTTGTTCACACTCTTTCTATGTCTCCTATATTGTTTAGCAGAGTGCCATACATCAAAATTATCAAAAGTAATTTATTGCAAGGTGTGGGGTCAGAAAATGAAAGGAATCTTGCAGGACACGTTGAAACAGTACCTGGATGAGTTGGATCCCTAGCCGCGCGCCAGGAGTTAAGGAGACGAGAAGGGCGGAGCCAAGTCTGGGGGCGGGTCTGTGAGCCTCTCGGCCGTAGGCTGTTCCAAGGAAACGTTATTAAACAAAGCTTCTGACCAATAGAACTGCGGAATCAACGCCAGTGCTCGCAGGCCGTCCAATGGGAGGCGACGTTGGAGGTGTTCGGCCGAGTTTGACTTCCTGAACTGTGTTGGGGTTGGCCCGCCGTGGTTTGCGAGCCAGGCTCTGGCTGTGGAGGTCCCGGGTTCAGCTGTCCCGACTCGGGTGTGGCGGTCGCTATGTTCTTCTCCCAGGCTGGGGCCCGGCCACAGATGTGGGAAGTCAGCCCCTCAGAACACAAGAAGTGGGTTGAAGTAAGTGTCCAGAGAGCTAAGCTTTAACTTCACCCAGGGCTCTCACTCGCACAGATAAAGACTGGACTGTCCTTCCAGAGTGTCATGGTTAATGTCCTAGCCTACTAGGGCTTCAAGGCTTCTGCATCCCTGTTTAGTGTTCTGGCTACTTCCAAGTTCCTTCTCTTTTCTCCGCGACACAGTGTGTTTATAATAACCTTCATCTCTCCTCCCGCCTTTCAAAGCCGCCGCCTTTGCCTCACCTTCCTAATTCTAGGACTGAATATTGGGTAGAATTTATCCCAGTGTTTTAAAGGAATTAACCGTGCGATTAAGTCCTTTGCACTTTTGGGGGAGTAAATGTTAGCAATTCTTTAAGATTTCTTGAGAATTAAAATTAGGATAGTGAAATTCCACTTCCGAGCTGGGTTACTACTGTTAGGCTGGGTGTTAGATGTGAGACCTCTTAACTAAATATGAGTTAGTAATAAAAATAATAGGACAAACGGCTTCTGTCATATTAACTAAAGCTATTTAATGTTCTTTAGGTATTTAAAGCGTGCGATGAAGATAACAAAGGCTATCTAAGCAGAGAGGACTTTAAAGTTGCTGTTGTAATGCTGTTTGGGTACAAGCCCTCCAAGGTAGAGCTTTTTTTGTGTCTTTGGGGATGGAGCAGACAACACAATAGTGGATGGATTCTAAGTGCAGAGGGCTAGCTTAGGATGTTTATGAAGCAAACCAGTGCCTTTTGAGCAATTTCAGAGATGTCCAGTGCTGAATTTTACTTGATTCTTAAGAACCCAACCCTCAGGGATGAATTAGAATCCACCAAGACTAAGTCACAACCAAGCTGTAATAATTATAATTATGAGATGCTAGCAAGGTTTCAAGAAGGAAGACTGGGAGGGGGATATTGGTACCAGGAAGAATTCACAGAGGACGTGACATGCAGGGATTTTTTTCCCCCCTTAAATTAAAAAAAAAAAAAATCACTCCATTTAAATTATAAAAATAATGCATTTACATAGTCAAAATTAAAACAGTCCAGAAAAGTATAAAGTTGGATGTAAAATCCCCTACCTCCCTACCAAAGGGTCCCACTTCTCAGGACTTACCATTATTAACAGTTTCTTGTGTATCATTCCAAAGTTTCCTATGCATGACAAACACGCCTAGCATTCTGCTGAAAACATGAGTGGCAGCATAGTATGCCTATTTTATTTTAAGCTGCTTATTTTACTTAGTAATCGATGAATATGAAAGCACACACCGTAACATTAAAAAGAAATAGTTTCCCAGTATTCTCTTTAGCTAGTTTTCTTGCTTTGGTCATCTTGATTGTTTCCATTATTTTTCATTCCTACAAATACTGCTGCAGTGAGCCTTCTTTTATAGCTATGTCTCTACTTGTGGATGTGCATCTGTGGAATAAATTCCTAGAAGTACAAGTGCTAAGTACGTTTGAAATCTTGTTGGGCATTATTGCTCTCCAGGAAAGGTTGCACTAATTGAGGAGAGTTGAGCTGAACTTCAGTGAACTTCCCACTTCAGTAGGACAGATTTCCTGTCCCCCACTCTGCTGCTCCTCTTGTCTATTACATCCATTCTAGTGATGGATTCCTCTTGCTAAGCTGCTGAACTGGAATTAGAGGCAAGACCTCGTCCAGGTTTAAGAAATTCAACTGCAGGCATCAAACAGAGGGAGCAGTCAGGGCTCTGCCTGGAGTGCCCTCCCTTCTACCCTCATTAGACCAAAAGGCTTGGGAATCACTATGGCCCAGCTGTTTCTCATGAGTGGGCTCTACCTGTGAGATTGGAAGCCCTGCAGAAGCCAGGGACCATGTGATGCCCCATTATGCTTAAGTGCACGACAACTTCACTGTTAATAGGTTCTGTTGATATAATATGTCCCATGAACAGCCCAGGTAGGTTCAGAGTGGTTCAACTGCTAGGGGATGCTTAGTTACTGAGATGCTGATTATGGAGCTCGGAGAAGTAGTCGGGGCTGGCTCCCAGAAATTGCAGCTCTTCTGTTAACCCACAATCATTGCAGCTGGAATTCCAAAGCAGGTCAGCTAATGACTCAGCCTTTGAAGCACTGAATTTAATTCAGGTTCAGCTGGAAATATATCTGGTCTCATTCTGCCTTCATCACCCTTGGATCTACTTACTTGGTTTTAATTTTAGAACAGTAGTGAGGAATTTAATGAGAAGTACAGTGATATGGTAACATACATACACTCCATCAAATTTAACAGATTTTCCCTTTTGGTTGAGGTTTTCGATTTTATTTTTTAATCAAATGAAGTGCTTATTGACTGCAGATCACTAAACAGTAAAGTACTGATAACAACAAATCACCGGTGCAATTAACAATCATTTGTACCGTGAACTTTTATTAAGTGACACTTAATGTATTCCCTCTGCAAAGTTTAACAGCTTTTTGCTTTTATACCTGGTTGAGGTTTGGGATTTTATTTTTAAATATTGCTTTTGAGCAAGTGAAATATTTACTGAAAGCACTTATATTATAAATCACTTCTCCATTCATGCAGATGTTTTCAGAATGAAATTTATTAAGTGGTCCCATTTAATAAAAGGAACATTTGCTATAAAGAGATATAAAGATGAATAAGACATAGACCCTACTTTGAAGCAGTTCACAGTTTAGTGTAGAAAGACTTACAAAAAACTCTAACAAATTTTAAGAGAAGAGACTAAAAACAGAAAATGAAGAGGACAAGGAGGAGAGTTTAATTCCAGTGGTAACTGTAAAGGAGTCTGGGCATCATTTAGACCAGCAGAGATAGAACCTTCTGATATGAAGTATCTGGAAGCATTCTGTGGTGGTGGGAGCAGTTATGCCTTGGTGATCGATTGGGTGTGGTGGCCATGTCAGAGTGATGTGACCACAGGACTAAAGGGATGTTGATTCCACCAAGTAAGAAAATTCAGAAGGAGCAGGTTTGGGGGAAAGTCAGTGAGTTCAGATTGGGGCATATTAAGTTTGAGGAAGCTGTGAACACTCCAAGTGCTTTCACTTTTTAAATACTGTGCTGGATGTTGAGGTTATGGTGGTAAAGATTTGCTCTCAGATTGTGCTACCTCCCTTGGATGGAGGAATCTGAAATTGGGTGGAGAGGTGAGGGCTGGGGATGGATTTGAGACTCCCTACAGGTGGTAGGTCGAAACATGAGACTGGATGGCATTGCCCAAGAAGAGTGTACAGAGTGTGGGAGTCAGCAGACTGAGGGTAGAGCATCGGGGGCAGGGGTACCATGAGGAAGAGGTGCCAGGAAGTGGTTACTTGGGAGGAACAGGAGGAACCTGGAATCCAAGGTAGGGGAACTACGTCAGATATTGCCAAGGTTCTAATTCCATGACGTTTATAAAGCTCTTGTTACAATGTGGGAAAATGCTAATGTTTTAATATGTAGTAAAGGCCAGTCCCAAACTTAATATACAGTGTGTTCTCAAATATGTTTAAAAAATGCATAGGAGAAAAAAAAAAAGCCGTACGAGGCCAAAACATTAACAATGGTTTTTCACTGGACAGTTGGTTTTTAAAATGTTTTTCTTCATACTTCAAAAATATTTTTCATGTTTGCTACATCATGTTACTATTACGGGCAGGAAAAAATTTTTAATAAAGTCATAGAGCCCATTGTAACAATTGCCTGTATTTGTATAAAACAGAAAGTTTGTCTTTTAGGTTATGCATATATGTGACAGCTGAGTTGATTTCACATGGTTAAACTGTTTTGGTCAGTGGAATAAAGATTGGAGGGCCATTAGAGTCTGTAGCAATTTAGCGTCTGTTACCTTATAGACAGAAGAGTGAAATGAAGATTATACCTGTCCTGTGACGTTACTTTTTCGCTAGATTCAACAAAGTTAATTTCTCATAAAATACATCGCTTCCCCACACACCAGGAATTAAGAATTTGCACTGTGAAAACATTTGATGAGATTATGTATCCTGTTCTTTCTTGTCTTCTAGATAGAAGCTGATTCTGTGATGTCTTCAGTAGATCCAAACACTTCCGGTAATAGAAAGTTAATTTTTAATACTTTTATTCAGACACCTGTAAAACTAAAACTGAGAACAAATATAGAGACTATAAAGCATTATGTTTAAGCAAATCTTTGTTTTGTTTCTCATTACCCAGAAGAAAGAGGTTTGGTTCTTTTAATTTTGATTAATTAATATACTCATAAGTATATGATTGTTGTGGGAAAATTTTAAACCGTTGACAAGCACAAAGAAAAAATGTTGCTTATAATGTCACCAAACCACGGTGATCTGGGTTTTCTGACTTGAACAGTTGGGTGAACAGAAGTGGCACTTACAGGAATGGGAAGATGGTGGGGAGAAGATTGAGGGTTCCGGAAGAGCAAGAGTTCAATCTTGAATATGTTAAGTTTGAGAAGTTTCGGTCAATGATGTCAAGGCAGTTGGGCTGTATGACTGTGACACTCAGAGGAAAGCTCTGGGCTGCAGAACTTTCATCAGCATGTGGATGGTTTTGAAGCCATGAGGGTGGATAAGACCACCTGAGAGGGAGTGTAGACTGAGACTCGTAGGAACAGTAATCATTAAAGGTCAGGTGGATGAGGAAATGGCAAAGGCGACTCAGGAGGGGCAGAGGGGCAGGAGGAAAATCAAGAGCGTTTGATCATAAGCTAAGAGGAGTGGATACTGCAAGGAAGGGGTGTGGTCAGCACTATGGAACGCTGTTGAAAGGTGTTGAAAGGTCAAGAAGTGAAAGATCTGAAGAGGATCCATGGATCTGGCAAGCTGGGGTGTTGGGTGACTTTAGCAAGAGCAGTGTCAGCACGTGGTGAGAGCGGAGGTCAGGCCCAAGTGGCTTGAAGATAAACGGAAAGTGAGAAAGTGACAATGTGAGTGGATAAGACTTTCAGCAGGTCCAGAGTGGCTGTGGATCAGGAACCCTGTTTGCTTGTTTTCTTTTTGAGCATGAAGAAGAGGTTTCTGAGCTTGGCAAGAATGATCTAGGGAAGAGGGAAGAGGGAAGAGGCAGGTGAGAGAGAAGGGAGATGAATACCTATTGTTTGAGGAGATCTGGCCCAGAGCATGCTGGATTGGCTTTTTAAACATTACTTTTTGGGGAGAAACAATTTACAGCTTATGAAAAGTTGCAAAATAAAAGTAGAACAGAGAAGAGCCATACACCCTTTAGCCAGATTCACTTAATTGCTCATTTATTATCCTGTTTACCTTGTCGTCTGCACTTCCTACCTCTACCCCCTCCTCTCGCTGAGCCGTCCAAACCACCGCACGCTTATCCTAAGTTTATATTGTTACTTGTTTTTGATGTACTTTACGGTCTATATCCCGGTGTTGTCACTTCATCTGATTATGTCCTTAGTAGCATCTTCCATGTCATACAGGAATTAGTCCTTGGCATCACGTCTCTTTACCCTTCTTTAATCTGGGACATTTCTGCAGGCTTTTTTTTTTTTTCTTTTTATAGCATTGATATTTTTGAAGAAGTAGCCCAGCCCTTACTGTTTTGTGTTTTGAGAACAGCCCTCATCGTGTGTTTGATGCTTCTCTGTAATTAGGTGAAGGTTAAGCGTTCTCGCCAGAATCCTGCTCAGGTGACATGTCCCTCTCAGGGTGCCACATCTGTAGGCACACATGTCTGTCTCTCATAGATGATGTTAATTTTTATCACCGGTCAAGATGTTGTCCAGTTTCTCCATTGTATTAGTTCTCTTTATATTTTCTTCTTTTGCAACTGATCAGCAGTCTGTGGAGAGACACATTTAAGACATTGCAAATAGTCTGCTTTTCATCAAAATTTTCCCCTAGATTTGGTCTGCATTTGTGATACTTGTCTGATCCAGTTTTTGCCATAATGATTACAAAGTAATGATTTTATAATCCAAGTGCCTCTTTCAGTTAGGCCTTGGTGTTTTTACTATAAGCAAGAGCCTTCCATTTTTCTTGATTGATCAGTCTGTCTCTATTATCTGTATGGACACATGAATTTGTATGTTTTTTTAATGATTTATAATTCATTACTTAATTATTTGGTGCTCAACTTGTCCCAGATTTGGCCACTGAGAGCCTCCTCCAGCTGGCTCCTGGGTCCTTTTGCCCAGTTTGACTTTTTCTTTCTTTTTAAAAATCTTTTTATTTATAAATTTTGGGCTTACGAAAGAGTTTACTGGATTGTTTTTTGGATACAAGGTTTGGTGTCACCTATGAAACATGACTTTTTGAACAATATTATTGCTAGGGGAAGGTGTTTTTGACATACTCCCTAATTTGATGGAATTTTAAAACCACAGATTTTAAATTTCTGATTAAAAATGTTCATACTTGCAAAATATTCAAATATTGTTTCTTTGTATTTAATTAGGTTGTGACTTCTTGGGGAAGCCTTCCCTACACTTTTCCTTTGGGTTTCTATGTGAGTGTTTCAATCTAGAAAGATTTCTGTCTTCTGGCAGAAGGATTTCCCCCTTTTTTTTTTTTCCCGCATTGGTAGGGTTTCTCTCCCTTAGGAGTTTCCTGAGAGTCAGTGAGTGATTCTGTCTGGATGAAGATCTTCCACTACTCATTTTATTTCTGTAGTGTTTCTACATAAATACATGTAGTTGCCAAAGGCACCCTCACATTCATTATTCTCATAGATTTTCTCCCTTATGCATGTCCTTTGATTCTGCATTAGGGATTTGACTTCACAAGGAAGTTTTTCTTTCCTTAACCAGTTCTCTGATGTACAGACAGGTGTTATTCTGGAAGAAAGGGTTCCCATGTTCCTTACAGGTATAGTGAGTTCTCTGATGTAAAGTTTGCCTTCCAACAAATCCTCCTCCCATTCACTATCCTTAATGCCCCCCCCATGTATTATCTCACATTTAGTAGATATGACTCCATAAAAAGGTTTCCCCTACCTGTGTTACTTTCATATGGTTTCTCTCCTACATGGGTAATTTGTTGTACGTTGAAGGGTAAATTCTGGTGGAAGGTTTTCCCATCTTCGTTACATTCTAAAGGTTTCTCTTGGGTGCGTGTGCTCTGATATAAAGTGAGGACTGGTCTGTGGCCAAAGGGTCTTCCAGGTGTGCCATTGTTAGTCTCCTCCGCTGTCTTTTCTTTTCTCGTGATGTTTGAGAGAGGGTTGACTTGTGGCTGGAGCTGTTCTGTAAATTCCACGAACATTCCCTCTCCTTTCTGAGTTCTCTAATTCTTGAATTTGGACTCACATTTTTTCAGTCATAGAGCTTCCTTTTGATATTTGTTCTGATGTACATGAAAGCTTTACGTTCTGGACAAGAGTTCCCCCATATTCACCACCTCCACCTGGTCTCTCCCACACCTGAGTTCTCTTGTGTATAATGAAGTCTGCCTTATTATGCAACATTTTCTGAAATTCATTATGGCCGGAGGATTGCTTCAGAACTAGAACTTTTTGATACTGAAAACAGTCTTTCCTAGGAGGCCTTTCCGCCTTTGATGATCTGCTCCCGGACCTGCTCCTGAAGGTGTTTCCTTGCATTTAGTATCAGGGATATTATAGCTACTCTTGCATCCACTTCTCCAGCAGATCATTAAGGTGCTTCCTGCCATAGCCTCTTTCCCTAATGATTAATTTTTAAGTATATTTCAAAAGGTTACAAAGTATATTAGTCATCTGAGAAATTCTGGGGAAGATCGGGTTGGAGGAATGAGATTGGAGTGTAGGTGCTTAGCACTTTGCTCCAAAATTACTGTGAAAGGGCTCTCTTTAGTCTACAAGCTTCCAGGCTTCCCCCTTCCTCCTGTGGTCCTGATATCAATGGCAAATTAACCTTCTCAAAGCGTCACTTTCTTCATGACTAAAGGAGCAGACTTATAACCAGGGTCCTAACTTTCCAACCAGCTTCAATTCATGTCCCCTTCAAGGGGATACAGACATCCAAGAGAAAGAGTAAAATGGCCATCCTAGCAAAAAGTCACTGCTGAACTCTGAATGCTGCTAACGTAATTTTTTTTTCATTAGAACTGTTCAACACTGAACCAATTTCGGACCATCAACTCCTTCTTGTCTCCCTTTCAGTGACATGAGTCACATTTACATGTTATTTTTTCTCTAACAGGAAGGGAATGTATGCACAGATTAATTGTTTACCAAATGTATTATCTCTCCTTAATGTTTTGATCTTGAAGGAGAACTGAAATGTTGGCCTTGGTTTTCTGGGAGCTATTTATACGAGTAATCAACTTTCCAAAGTTCTTCTGGGTAGCTGTGACTTGGGAATTCTCCCATTGAAGCTCTTTTTACATCCAGACAAGGTAGTGCCTGGTCTCCAGCATGCCCCCCAAATAGCCCTCCATGCAGGGCCCAGTTGCTGCCTGGCTTCTTGGGGGAAGGTCCAGACTCACATCCTGCACTGACCCTGACTGGGCAAGGTCCTCACATTCCCCCAGGACCTAAACCTGGATGCCCAGACCATACTTCCCAAGAGCTTCTGGTCTCTCTAAAACGTAGGTTGTTTCCATGGGGGTTCCTTGTGAAAATTAAGAAGAGTGGAAAGTTAAGTCAAAGCCACTAGACAGGAGAGAAAGAAAGTCACACTGGGAGAATTTGAGGGCAGCCAGAATGAACAGCAAAAAAGGTGCTAATGACATTTTTAATGCCTATAACCTAGCAAGCAAGTGAGTATCAGCAAAAACAATTTAGGCACTAGGAACAAGGAATTAATGGGAGAAAAAAAAATCAAGCCCTTGTTTAAGGAAGCAGCAAATCAGTGTTGGGGTTGATTTCAATACAGACTATTGCTACCTAATTTTAGAGGGATTATTTCATTACAACTCTGTTCTCTGTGTTGCATTTCATATCTTCTCTAAGTATAGAATATGAAAGAAATTTGCAACTAGAAGAACCTAGAAAACGGTCATATATTCCCTTTTTTAAAATGAAGAAACCGGGCTCCAGAGAGAAATTAAAAAAGACCTTAATCCTGGAATTCGATGGTTCTTTGTTTACAGAGCACTTTTACAGGTGTTATTTATTGTTATTAAAGGTAATATTTATAGCTTTGACTTCTTGAGTGTTTACCATTCAAGCTCTGAGTATTATGCATGGATTGTTAAATTTAATACAACTTTATATTAGGATTATTCCATTTTATAAGTTAAAAAAAAATCCTGAAGCTTAGAGAGTAAACAATCTGCCCAGGGTGGCACCGCTAGCTAGGGAGTAGCAGACCAGGGGAGTCTAATCTCAAACTTACCCTTTCAGCCATCTGATAAACCCTTCCCTTGATGTGCCATGGTTCATATTGGTCATTGCGACAGAGTTGAGGCCAGTCTTCATTGTCCTGGGAACTTACTGAATGAGTTGAAGTCAGGAATGGGTCAGTACTCAAAAGACAAGTCACAAGGTTCTGTGCAGTTGCTAGAGGTTAATGTCAAATTTGGTTCTAAGCTACCAGGTGTCCAGAGCAAACAGGGAATCATAACCAAGTCCGGCGATCAGCATCCACACTACAGAAACTCCTCTTCTAGAGAGATGTAGTTTTCCCTGAGGTGGCATATTTTTCTCACGATGTCACATGCAGGAGAGACTGATGGGTGGACATGGATTCCTCAAACTGTTCAGTAAATACAGCAGTGAATTCTGTAAGGCTGTTTCTTGAATTTTCTTACGTATAGGCCAATGGTTTCATGCCAAACGTGTCTGGGCACTTGTATGAAGGGCAAGACCAAGTGGAGCTCAGATGATTTGACTTCATTATGGGGTAAACTGTAGAGCATTTTATGTGAATAACAGCAGCTAAGATTTGTGGGCCTTTTGCTTACCGTGCCCAAGGCCGTGCAGCACTGCACGCACCTGGCCCCACTGAATCCTCCCACGGCTGTCTGTGTGTTTACCCCAGATCCATATAAAATGTGCCTAAGGAGAAAACCACAGCAAACTACATCAGAAGTTTGTTTCTACTGGATGATTAGATCATGCACTTTTTTTTTCTTTTCTGTTTTATTATATTGTTGTCCTTTCAAAACAGTTGAAAATATTTTACTTTAATACTTAAAAGAAAAAAAAGCCTTCCAAGAAGCTTACTTTTAACCTTCAAATTTAAACAGTGGGAAAATTAGAGAGTGATTCATCGTAATGATGATTATGGACTCTGACTCAGTCATGCTATCCAGGGTCAGTTTAACTGAAAAGTAATTTGTGGACGATGAGGTTAATGGCCAGTTGGCTTGTATCCTTTTATTTATTGCTATCTTGTCTGAGTTGTTTTGAGCCAGAGAGTCGACTATTAAAAGTATGCTTTTTCTAAATTTAAACTTAAATGTCCATTTTCTAGTCTTTTAAGTTCTATTGTAAACACATTTTTTGTCTTTGTTTTGCATATATTTTATTATCTTGGGGTCCTACCTGAAGAACTGAGGCCTGCAGAATAGCAAGGTTTTCTTTGACTTCGGATTTCAATGGACCTCTTAGTTCTTTTCTAAAACCGGGAAACGAGTACACATTATGCTTACCTTATCTTAAAGTCATAAGACCATTTTGTGGTATCACTCACAGATATTCACAACTAAATTAATGTATTTAATTCCCCGTTTAAAGATGCTAAGTAAGTTTCACTGTCGGGGTAGTAAAGAACTAGGAGACACCGACACGGACCTAAAGATGGTTCTTAAATGTAGTATGTGAGGGGGGAGGCTATAGCTCAGTGGTGGAGTGCATGCTTGGCATGCACGAGGTCCTGGGTTCAATCCCCAGTGCCTCCATCTAAATGAATAAATAAACCTACTCCCCCCAAAAAAATTTTAAAAAAAATTTGTTTTTTAAAGTAATATGTGATAGGATGAAAGAAATAGTCACTTCTGTTACCATCAGACTTCACAGGAATACTAGGGACAAAAAGACCTCTAAGAGTTTAGAAGAGTGATGCCTCCTGCCCGAGGTGTGGGCCGGAGCCGGATGTGGAAGGCTGGTGAGTTTTGAAAAGGGGAGAAGCAAAGGGGATAAAGTTAGTTAAGTGGACAAAAGTGGATGCTGGCTGCGAGCTTGCCCTCCATGCTTCGCAGGTGCCGGGCCGTGTGGATGTAGAACTCGGCGTGGACCCGGACTTACCCGCACATACGTGCCCTCACCGACGTCCCATGTTCCGTCCTGTAGACTTTGCCGATACGTTTCTTAACAGGGCAGAGAAGGGGCTTTGTCACTTCCTCTCCACAGCCAGCACTGGAAAAGGCCGGGTTTGCATTTTCTTCTCTGTAGAGTTTCTGCATTCTACCCCGTGGAGTTTCTCCCACAGGCCCACTTTCCCCAAGTGTCCACCCCCAGTGGCTAAAAATCTCTTCTCTCTGATCCCTGCACCTCATTTTACAGTCTTCCCCGCACGCCGCTCAGATTTGCATACCCAAAGCTATCAGCAGTCCTTCTGTTAGTATTCTGTTAATACCGAGTCTTAACGGAAACAGAATCCGCCCTCCTTGGAATAGGTTTACCTCCCACACCAGCAGGACGGACAGTGCATACCTATAAACGAGCTGTGTTCATCAGAGTCCGTGGCCCTGATGGTAGCTGAGTTTCAGAAGGAGGATGTTTAAGGACCAGTTTGCCTAGAAGGAGTTAATGAAGCTCTAAATTCCAGAATACGGTATCAGGACTTTGCACTATTAATGCCGAGGAACCTTTGAAGGTTTACGAGCAGGAGATGTACCTAGTAAAAAGGTTACGATTCCTGTCCTTGTTTGATAGAAATAAGGTTTTATTGGTTCAGATTTCTCTCTTCTACTATAACCTGTTTTTACTCTTCCTCTTCATTTTCCTCCCAATGATACAGTAAAACTTGATTTCTTCCATTAAGGTAGATTCTTTTCTCTTCATTCCCCTACTCTTGTGTGTGTAGCTGGAAGAAAATATTAGTCCTCTGAATTTACTTACCCATCTTACTGTGACAACTCAACATTGTTGATGCCACTTTCGCCTTCTGTCCTTACAGTCTTTTCATGTGGGCATATTTTTCCTGCATGGCCTCCAAAAGTCATAATCTGAATTTTGTTTCTCAAAGTAGGAAAGGCTTGCATTATACATTTTAAAAGGTCGCTTAATCCTTTTAAGCTCTCATTTTTAGGCATTTTCAGTCCCTGGAAAAATTAATATATGGCCAAATGAATGTGTACCCTCCCTTTTCTACTAAATCCAGGACCAGACTTCCAGTCTAAATAACTTGGCATTTTTATTATTTTCTCCTTCACTCTCCCAGTTTATTGCAGTTTCTAATTTAAGCTCACTGTGATAGCCGGAAACTGGATGACCACATTTTCAAGAGGATTTCTCTTTCTGCGCACTGACCCTGAAGCTTAGAACTGTGAGCCACAAAAAATATATATACATAATGAAACTTTCAAGGAAAAATTTACATAGTTTTGTTGGGCTTTTTGAATATATCCACCCATGTGGTGAAAGATGATTACCCTCCTAGGAAACTGCTTAAAAACAAAAAAGGAGAAAAGATAACACTTCTTTCTATATGATATATTGATATCATATATATTAAGAAGTTTGGAAAGAAATATATATATATGTATATATTCATTATAAACATGAAGAATCCCTTTTGCCAAGGGTAGTTTATAAAACAGAAGGAATTCTTCCAATGGTATGGCAAATGCACAGTTGCAGAGTCTGGAGGGATTTGTAAACATTATTGGTCCCAGTGGTCTTTAAGGCATGATCCTCGGTTCTGGACACTTCCAGGTGCACTGCTGGAGAGGGGAAGGTGGGGAGCCCACCTCACTCCAAACTGAATAGCTTTGCCTTCATCTCTACACATCGGGCTTTCCTGTTTTATAAAGAAGAACCTTTTCTACAGCTAAAAACAGAAAAAAAAAAAGTCTGAAAACTATTGACAGAACTCAATTACCCAGGCAATTTCTGAACCTCTTCTGTAGACAGGTTAATAATAAACACAGATAAACACATGGATCTCTGTGGTTCCTATTGTTGGGATCCTAATGTGTAACTGCAGCAAGGTGTGTTTAGGTAACTGTTATTAGTGGGACAGTGTACGTGGAAGACCCAACCTGTATTTGAAATTAGAATGTTCTGAACATACTCTTTTGCTCAGGGATAGACATAGGTAATGCATTTCTCATTGGGTATGAAATCTGGCGCCAATAGAATTATGGGAAGTCTTTGTAAAGTAATTTTAGGTTTGAATATTGTGACAGCAGGTGGAGCTCATGGTAGGAACTCTATTTCTAGGCCACTTAAAGAGCAGCAAGACATATAAAACTTAAGTTAATGTGTTTGCGTTACAGAGCTTTAGGGACAGCAAGCCCTTATGCTTTGAAAAGCTTTGGGAAGTAATCATACGACCATAATAGGAGAGCTGAGCTGCACGGAAGCTTCTCTATCCTTTTTAGAAAAGGGACTTGCATTGGCGTTGAATGCGTTTGCATGTGTTGCCATTGATTTTATCACAAGTTAAGGGCATGGGGATGGGCATGTGTCAGTGGGCTATGTTTATGTGGTTTGATATTGGCTTTAAAAAATAAGGTATACAATCCTGTGGGAAAACAGTATGAATGAACTTGATTACATATATATTTGTGTTATCAGATTGTTCCTTCTTTGTAAGTGGCAATAAACATACATTGAAATCCACACATTCTCTCCTAGGAAACACTAAAGAACATCTAGTTTTTATCTCCCAAGATTTTGAAATGAACACCTGACTACTTTACAGCTCTAAATACTGATGAGTTTTCTGAGTATATGATTTAAAAGATATCACCACTCATGTATCTTTTTTTTTCTTGTAAATCTGAATCACACACTGAACCATGGAGTAATGCTTTTTTCTTATTGTTTCCCTAAATCAAATACAATTAGTGAAGAACAAATATTATGCATGCATTTCCTTTTCCTCTGAATTTTGTTTGTTTTTTACTATATCATATGTATTAAGAAATTGGAGTTTCTAAAATGATTTATTTTGCTGGCTATGTGAATAAAAAGTGACCTAGTTTGGGGCATTAGTTTACAGAGTTACAAGAGCATTTAAAACACATTTTAATGCTTTTTGCTGAAAACTAGAAGTCTTCTATTATTTTGTTTACTTATTCAGCAACATGTAAGAAGTGCCTCCTACAAGCAAGGTATCGTGTTAAACACCACTGTGAACAAAGTTGGACAATAGACAGTGTTTTCCCTCAGTGTGTCTCGGGCAGACAGATGACCAAATAATTACCATAGAACCCAGTAGAGTCTATGATTGTGTTATGAACAGAGGGCTGTTGGGTCACAGGAAAGGGACTCAGCTGGGAGAAACCAGGGGAATCTTCAAAGAAGAGGTAGTGCCCTGGTTGCATCTGGAAGGAGATGTAAAAATTCACTAGAAGAGAAAGGAGAAAGCACCTTCTGGGCAAGGAGCCCGTTGCCCAGCCCAGGCTGATGTGCCTCCGCAGGAGGTGTGAAAGGCCTGTCCTCTTGGGGAGGCACTGGGGATGTTTGCTAGGGAGGCTAGAAAGGCAGACTGGGAAGATCGTGAAGGGTCTCAAAGGACACGCCGGGATCAGTGAAGATGTGATTCAGGAATTTCAGCCATTCTAGATGCTGTGTAATTGATTAGCTTTTGGCGTTATGAAACTAAAGTTACAGATTTGATCCAGTGAGAACAAGGTGTAATTGGACCTCAATTTTAACCTCAGCTAGAAGCTTTCAGTATGTTCTCCAGTCACCAGGGTGATGAGATAAGAGTGGAGCTGCATCACTACATATTCACTGCCGTGGGGGAAATGCTCCGACACTAATTCCATGCAATACATATTTACTGAGCACATGCCAAGCACTCTGGTAGGTGTGAGGAGATACACCTGTTGCCTAGAGTATATCCAGCTGCTCTCTTCTTATTTTTAATGTTTAAAACTTATTTTTATTTCCATTTTTTATTGAAGTATAGTTGATCCAGCTGCTTTCTTGACTTTTGCTCGTAGTTGTCTCCGAAGCATCAATTAACCTCTCCAAATCGTAACTCTTGATCTCACTGCACCCCCATCACCTTTCCCCTCGTCTTTCTCATCTCTTTAAATGACTCCCCAAACCATCTAGCACTCAAGCCAGAACTTAGGGGCTTTTCTTGAAGTTGCCTTCTTTTTCATGCACCGTGTCTAACCCTTCATCTCTTCTGCAGTATGTCTGGATCCTTCTGCTCCTGTCTTTGCCCATGGCCAGCACGCTAGCAACCCGGTCTCTTACCAGAAGGACCCTCATGGGTCTCCTTTTTTACATTTCACTTTCTCCCTAGTCCCTTTTTTAAGACAAAAGCCAGAGAGATCTTTACAGAATCTAAATCAGATAATATCACTCCTCAGTTCAAACTTTTTATTGACTTCCTATTGCACCTGAAGTAAAAACCAAATTATTTCCTGTGGCCCACAAATGCCTATGCATTCCCTGCCTACCTACCAACCCCGGCCTACCTACCAACCCCCACCTACCTGCCAACCCCCACCTACCTGCCAACCCCTGCCTACCAACCAGCCCTGACCTGTATTCGCTCATTCACTACATTGGAGTCACGGTGGCCTTTCTTCATTTTTCCCACATCCTATGTGGATGAATAGTGTTACTTGCCATATCAGTCAGTAAACAAAGGATATTGTGGCCATTGAGCCATCACCCACTGCAGACACCCAGACTGTGTACCCTGAGGGGACTCAGGATGGGAAAAAACAGCACACTGGCCCTAGAGAGCTAAGATAATTAGCTAATGATTTCAGTGAGCCCAGACTCTTGCATCTTTTCATACATAAAAAAGCACTAAATTCATTAACTTGAGGTGTCTGGTTTTCTTTAATAAACAGTAATCTTTCATGTTCCAACTACCTGCTTTTTGTTGCAAAAACTCCTATATATCCTGGCTCCTCTCTTATCTCTTCAGAGCAGTCTCTCAGAGCCAACTGTGAGAGGCTGCTTTCCGGGCTTAAGTCCTCAGAGAATCAGCCGAATAAAACATAATTCTCAACTTTTACATTGTGCTTTTTTTTTTTCAGTCGACACACCCCATGGCCTTGGCACATGCTGTTCCCACTGCCTGGAGTGCTCTTCCCTCCCACCCTTCAGCCAGTTGGTATCTTCTCATCATTTAGGCTTTAGCTTAAATATTACTTCCTCTAGGAGATCTTGTCTTCACCAGACTCTCCTGTACAGGAGGATTGTTGTGACTGTCTTTCTCCTCCTTGCACGTGCCCCAGTTTGTAATAGTGTGTACATCTGTAACTGAAGCTGCATAATCCCTGTCTCCCTCACTAGACCAGTAACTCCCTTGGCACTGAAATCATGTGTGTTCTCTTTCCCCCTCTACTTCCAGAGCTTAGCACAGTGCCTGGCACACAGTGCATCCTAAAGAGCTGTAAAATGATCATTTAAACTTGTAAAGAGTGATTGACTTTTTTAGTTTCTGAATCTTTAACTACAGATAAGAAAATAGTGGAAAATTAAGAAAACTATTGTCTATTTTTTTTTAAACCATTGGAACTATTTTAGGTTCCAGTACAAAGGTATATAGCTCAGGATACCTCATTAAAAGAAAAAGGGTGCAGGTTCTTAAAAATTAGCGTGTGGTTATTGTGTGGTTTGGGGCTATGTTTAAAACAGTGATACGTTTTTTAATAGAAATGCTTGACATAAAAAATGAACTACTCTTTTTACATATTTAGGGCTCAGTTCACCAAAATGTTTAAATTCTTGGCTCTGCTCTTTAAACCTACTACAAAGATCACATTAGAATTCATTTTAATAGACTTTGTAAGCACAGCATCCAATCTCATATGATCACGCTGGGCTCTTTTATTATGAGAATCACAGGAAGCAGAGCCTAAGGCTGCAGAACAGTCATGGGGTGTCCCTGAGGCTGGGGACAGTGCCAGCTCTGTTGTTTATGGAATGTTCTCTCCACCTTTATCTGCGGTGCGCAATTGTATTGACTTTTGAGAAACTACTTCTTCGTCCTGATCTCCCAGCTGGAAAAAAAACCCTGCCATAATGACATCTGGCTGCAAAAAAAGAGATCCAAGAAGCATTAGGAAAGAAAAATCATGAGACCTTGTTTTATAAGCAGTTTCGGGCCTGTCCGTCAGATCTGTTAGAAGGAAGCGTGTCATACTTTTTCGAGATCACCTTTTCTTTACGCCCTAGAAAAGCTCAGTGAACTCCGACAGTGTCTACCGTTTTTTGCTATCATTAGCTTTTAGCAAAATATCTTTCTGACTTCAGTGATCTTTAGGAATAAATACTGTTCACCAAAATTTAGGTAAAATTTGTTTATGATGCATATCACTTTGTTTATGTTTTGTTTTCTTCTTAAAGAGGAGGACTGTCATTTTTGGTAAATTGGGTTCTTTTCTCCCCAACTTTTAGGGATATTACTTGAGGGATTTTTAAACATTGTAAGGCAAAAGAAGGAAGTTCAACTATATTGGAATGAAATAAGACACATCTTCACAGCTTTTGACAGGCACTGTAAGTATCTTTAAAGTGTTTTGATGTAAAAAATTGCTGTTAAGGAACTGTGAACAGAAACATAGACTCAGTAAATAAAATAATCCATATACTTGGAAGATTATTTTACTCTATTCACTAGCTATTACCTTAGATGTTGGTGTAAGTTTTTTTCCCATCACAATCTTGAACTCTTGACATTTACAATGGATAAGACAGTATCTACATTATATAATTGTATGTATGATTTGCCTACATTGTAACGGGGACAGCAGAAGGGTTGGCCATGCAGGGATATAGGTGATGAGCTACTCAACAGAAGTGAGGAGACCATGTGGCCTTTTCCTTTGACTCCTGTGACTGACATACGATTGGAGAAACCGTTTTTCCACACTGGAGTGGCCTAAAGGAGTAGCTTCAGAACCCCTCCCTACAGATCACACACAAGATCGAAAGACAAGTGGAGTCCAAGTTCTGTATTTTGGCTGCTATGATGGTTTCCTTCTATATATTAATATGTTATAATTTTAATAGCAAGCAAGAAAAAAAGTGAATTTTTAAGAATAAATTGCTTTGGCAATTCATGAAGATTGGAAGCCCAATGTCATTACCGCAGTGTCTATCTCTCAGTCTTTTCCCTGGGACTCAGAGACTCCACCAATGATAGGGCTGGGAGAGACCTTCGAGATCATCTGGGGCTGTACTGAGGGAGAGTATTACTGGATTCTTAAATTCTTCCAATAAGACAATCTCAGATCACCTTATATGTAAAATCAGCTCTAAGTGACTGCTTTTCTCCTAGTACATATTAAAATCTCACACAAATATTATGGCTGAAATGGCAGTTTATAGGGTTTGTAGAAGTCAGTGAATGTTTCGTATTCTGTTTTCAAATAGATCGTGGATATTTAACTCTGGAAGATTTCACAAAAGCGTTTAGGCAGGTGGCTCCCAAGTTACCGGAGAGGATTATTCTTGAGGTATTCAGGTAAGACACCAAAATCTTTTATGTATACCCACCGCCTGATATGCTATTTGCTCTTACAAGCTTTTGGTTTTATGGAGAACACTCGTTTATGCTTATTTTTCACTAGTGAACATTTTCATCTCACAGCATATTGTCACAATCCAGGAGAGAATTTTACAGTTAGCTGTTAGTGCATCCACACCCTTGACGGTGGTCTCTAAAGTGAGTGGAGTGCTTGCACGCCAGGAAGGTGGAAAAAACACTTGTTAGCAGTGGTGGGAAAGGAGCAGAAAGAAAGTACAACTTCTTTGTATGTTTATGTATTGACCAGAAAACCTAGCTCTATTAATATTTAACGTGGATGCTGCTGTTCTCCTGTGGTCTGTCTTTCATCAGACACAGGCTACTTGTGGTTCCTGAGTTGTCTGGAGAGAAGAGTTAGGTTGATCAATGGTGGCCCCTGCTTTGTTTGCTTTCAGAGTTATCGACCCATGTTGTAGTTCATGCACACCTGGTAAAGTAGATTTAGAGATTACATTATGCTGTCTTTATAAACTAATCCTGACAAAATAGGCAGGTGGCTTAAAATCAGTTTCTGTTAGGAAACTGCAGATTGAAGGTAGTGTGACTAGTGCAAGCACACGCTGCCATGAGAAGGTGGCAGAGCTGCCTCTTCTCTGACTGCTAACATGAGTTCTGCATCAATGCTGTTACCAGGTGTATTAATTAGGGTTTAGTCCAGCAGTGAGAGCCAGAAAACCCAAAACAACAAAGCTTAAAAAAGAAAGCAGTGCACTTCTCTCCCACATGAATACAGAAAGTCCAGGGCTGATTTGATGGTAACATAGTCATGAAGGACCCGGGTTCCTCCCCTCTTGTTTTTTTGGCTGCCTCAGCACCTGGCTTTTTCCTCTTGCTTTAAAATGGCTGCTGAGGTGTCAGCCATCACACCCGAATTCCAGCTAGGTAGGCGGAAAGGGAACAGAAGATATGCCCCTTCTTTCAAGGCTATCTGTTATTTGTTCTTACATCCCGGTGACCAAAGCTTAGTCCAAGGCCATGTGTAGCTGCAAGGGATAAGTGGGGCTGGAAAATGCAGTCTTTGCTCTGGGCAGTCATGTGGGCTCAAATGGAGTTTCTGATACTGAGGAGGAAGGAGAAAATGGATATTGGGGGACATCTAGCAGGTGTCTCATTTGGATAAAAGTAGTTTCATGAAATCTGACCAGAAGCCAGCCCTGCTAAGTAGAAATTATCAAGCAGGTTATTTGAAATGAGGATCTGTAATCACTGTCATTAACAATGGCATATATGAGATTTCTTTGCCACATCATTTGCAAGCAGATTATTGAACAAGCCATTGAAGAGCAAAGGAGTTCAAGCTAGATGCAGGCAAAATGCTGTTACAGGACAGTATTACTTACTTGATTCTAGAACAGCAGGTCCTTTATAGTAGCATATTTGTGTATACTTTGTGATGAGACGAGTAATGAAAGTGTATTTCTACCACATGGTGATAGTTTTTAACAAAAGAACAAAGAATTTTTTTCATATTCCTTTTACAAAAAGACAAGTGTCCAAATTTGCTGACCTTTTAAGTGTTAAATGGTTTCAGGAGATGCCCCCTCATACCACAAGTGTCATTTTGAAACATACATTTAAATATAGCCGTTCAAGGTAGAAGCAGTGTTTTAACAATGAGTGAAAAAGTAACTGCTTCTCAGAAGAAACCTATGCATTTTTGAATATGGAAGGGCACTTTTGAAAATGGATATTTGGAAATGTGATTCTATTTTTAAAAATGGTGTGTGTCACCTATTAAAACCCTTCATATCTATGTTTTCAATAAGTTGAAAATGGAATGTCTTAAGCTGGTGAAAAAAATTATACAAGGTTTCAGTTTGAGAGCACAATTTTAAAAAGTATAAAAATTCAGTAGCTTTAATAAGTTTTTAAGAGCAACTAGTTGATGTCAGGAGAGATAGATATTTATTAGCTGAATTTCAATTAGCAATACCAACAAAATAATTTTAAAAAACAAAACAAACCCCTTAAGCCTTTTCATTATTGGAAGATGGAATTTAAAACTGAGGGATTCCATGTCACAATGCCCTATTGGTCTCTCTGACAGCCATTAAGACGAAGGATTAAAACAAACTGAATGCGAAATTGCTTAATGGGTTATAATGAGATGTTCAGAAATAATAAAGTATGTGAAATCACACTGTTCTTGTTAAATATTAATAATTTCTAGTGACGACAAAAAGTCATTTGCCATTAATAAAAAAAAGTTATCTTTAATTCTTTAGAAATTTCTGTATTATGCTTTTCAATGAACATAACATATTAATATTGTAGCACATGTCCATATAGTCTACAAATAAACATATTCATATGCCCAGAAATCTTGTACCTCCTCGGATTGTGATCAGAACACTTTAGAGACCATGGCAAGTCTAGAGCCAAACAAGGCATTTTAGTTAATTGAACACACCCTGCTTAGAGTCTCATTTGTATTATTATTTATAGCACCACAATCCCTACACCAGAATAAATGATGCATGATAAGAATTAAATGAAGCTGTGACACCAAAAGAGAGAAAAAAATTTCCTCTGAGTGTAAACTGAAGTAGGCTAGAGAAACAGAGATGTCTAACTTCCACACATGTCAGTTTCAGTGGTACAAATAATTTTCAAGAATAAGGAAAAGAAAAACAGCTGCTGAGGCTGTCAGTGATGCAAATTATGTGAAGTTTCTAAGGTCAGACGCTCACTGTGTGAGACGCTTGAATAGCTTTGACTTAATTGACCAGCGTAAATGGAGTTCCTGCCCAAGGCCACAGTTACCCAGAAGAAAGCTGATAACATGAAGATCACTGTAAGAGTGGAACCACAGCGGGAGACTTCTGATACGACCAGAATCATCTATGGTTTGAATGATGAAAGAAGTCTTCATAGTCTTCGATTCTTAGATTGCCAGATTCTTCCCAGAGAAACCTCTGAAGATCAAGCAGTACTTTCAGAAGTGCTTGCCCACATCACACCTTCATTTCCCAAAGCCAAGCCAACCAGTCCTAACAATCACACCAGCCAAACAGCCAAAACAATCCAAAAAGACAGACTTAGGGGATTAAGGCATCAAAGAATCCTTTCACTTTATAACTTGAGGGAAACACTGGTGTTTCATTCATTAAATCGGAGGGCTTGACAAGAACTAAAAGAGGTATGTTTATAAGGTTTGTGAATTACTGCCTAACTACTCTGGTAGTGTTTACTTTAGTGATTTTTATCATGAATAAAAGCAAAGAGGTTTAAAAAAAAATACATATATGTATACATATAGTCAGGATTTACAACATTCACATTCTGTTCTGCAGTCATAATCTCCTTTGTTTTAATCTGAGTTCTATAGTTAAGTGGATTCAAAGCTCACCTCCAGGCTTTGTGCTGTAGTTTCTGCTTGGCTAAAGTTTATCCTCTAGGGAGGGACTGTAATAACTATATTCCCCAGTATCTTTCTTCCAGTGTTTCTCTGGGCCACTGTCCTTGAATAAAAAATAAAGAATGGATTGAATGTGGACATTTTTGAGTCACATTCGTTTTCTTTGAAAATGCTGATTGTGCTTATGTTGGAAGTCCTTTTACATTTTTTGTTTGTTTGTTGATTTCTATTTCTTTTGCTTGCATTGTTCACTGTGTCTCTCAGTATATTTTCAGCACTGTCTATTGTCTTTTGTGCTGTGTCCAGTGCGGCTTTTTTTTTCTGTTATGGTTTTATTTGCCTCTTACATTTCTTTCTTGAGCTGTATCTCCTCATGTTTCATTTCATTTTGTTTTTTGCTGTATCTTGTTATTTTATATTATCTCCTCTAAGCATTTCTGTATCTACTTTCAACTCCTGTTTTATGGAGGTGTTTGCTTTATTTAAAGGGGGAAGCAGTTTTTGAGGTTTTATTTTTAATGGCTGATTGCTTGGGGGCTGCTAATTGTAGCTTTTTTTTTTCATATAAATTAAAAAGAAGGTTTTCTACCAAGGGAGGGGTTTTGAGGAATCTTACTTTATTAAACCAAGAGATGATATCTCATGCAGAAAACAAAAACAAAAAAATTGGTGCTAGTTTATATTACCTCTAAAGATATCATAAAGTGCTTAATATTTGGATTTCACATTTGAGATTCCTTTCAGTATGTGAAACTTACAATTTTGGTTTCCATTTAGAGTTGATAATCATGACTTGTGTATCTGTGTACTAAAATAGCTGAAGCTGTATCAATATTTTCATTATTATTATGACATCCTTAGGAAATTCTGTTCTTCTTCTTTCCCACTTAGCAATATGCATTTTTTTTCTGTTGAAGTATAGTCAATCACAATGTGTCAATTTCTGGTATATAGCACAATGTCTCAGTCATGTGTATACATACATATATTCATTTTCATATTTTTTCATTAAAGGTGATTACAAGATATTGAACATAGTTCCCTGTGCTGTACAGAAGAAACTTTTTAAAAATCTATTTTTATATATAGTGGCTAACATCCGTAAATCTCAAATTCCCAAATTTATCCCTTCCCACCCTCTTTCTCCGGTAACCGTAAGATTGTTTACTATGTCTGTGAGTCTGTTTCTATTTTGTAGATGAGTTCATAGTGTCCTTTTTTTTTTTTAGATTCCACATATGAGTGATATCATGGTATTTTTCTTTCTCTTTCTGGCTTACTTCACTTAGAACGACAATCTCTAGATCCATCCATGTTGCTGCAAATAGCATTATTTTTTCTTTTTTATGGCTGAGTAGTAGTCCACTGTATAAGTATACCACAGCTTCTTTATCTAGTCATCTGTTGATGACATTTAGATTGTTTCCATGGGAAATTCTATTCTTGAAGAACTTTCTTTCTTTTTATTTCTACTAACTACAAATGGCAGAAGTTTAAGAGGCAGGAGAACTGAATACTGCTGTTCTTCCAGTGGGATGAATGTGAGATAGCAGGCTGTTTCCAGCACTAAAAGTGTAAAACAAAAAAACTTTCATTTTTTAATACTAATAGAACTTAATGAAAACTTTGTAGTTTTTTTTTTCTTTTTTTAATGTTCAACGATCTTCAGTGCCTCTACGGGGTAAAGTTAAAACCATTTAACCTGACTCTCCAACATCTGTTCCCTTTCCAAACTCTTTTCATTCATCATCCCAAAGTCCTGTGTTTCCCTTGGCGTAATGTGTGTTCCTTTGAATGTGTAATGTGTCTCTATACTTCATTCTCTTGCTCTTGCTGGCAATGCCTTCTCTGCTTGTCATCTGTCCAAATTCGATCTCACTTTCAAGGTCCTGCTCAATAAATACACACAAAAAAGCCCCCCCTCCTCTTTTTTAACATTGAACAGTCTTATCTCCTCTCTTTGAATTGTGATAGTATTTGTGGTTGTATAATTTTTCCAGTCTCTTACTTGAGAAACAGAAATACAATATTTAGGATTATCTCCATAAAATACTACAAGCTCTTTGAATTTATAAGTTTATCTATAACTTCCACTGTTCTCAGCGTGTTGCCTTATTCATTCTAGTTACTTAATAAGTAATTGCGGGGCTGTTGTCTTAAATACCCAGTGACAGTAAAATTCTCACTTAGAGTTTTCTTTATGGCTTAATTTCTTATAATCTAAGAAAGAGTCCTTTAAAATGCAATCAGGAGCTTTGTAACCACATGTGGTTTTGCCATTCCATTTTTCTCGTTCTCCATGTGATTTTCATGAATTAATCTCTGATGGTCTCGCTTTGCTTTGTTTTGGAGACATTTTCAGTTCATGATTTAGACCCAGCTGTTATCGGGGAGCTGGCTTAATGTTCTCTCTCGACTTTGCCCGCCATTAGCGCCCTGTGGTATTTCTGGCTGGCGTTTTTCTCTGCACGGGTGTGTGAGCTTCCCTATGCCTAGGAACCTTCTCCGTCTCATCATAAGCACTGAGATTTGCACTTTCCCACCACCTGTCAATTGGCAAAAAGCTCTGGGAAGCTTCTTCTGCTTTCCAGTCATGAAATGAAACAAAGATGTGCAGAAGGCCCACTCGTGTCCAAGATTCTGAGTGCAGGGTGGATTGCCAGAGAGTAATGTAATGTAGAAATATTGAGGCACCAAAATGCTCACCAGTCACCACTGGAGACATTTAAAGTTCTCTGATATTTTTGGTCTAAGAGTCATTCTTTGTATTACATGGGGAAGGTCAAAAAACATAGAACATCTAACTCTCAGAAGTATTAACAATTGGTTGCAAATGAGAGCATCATGACTTGTTGAATAATATGTTTTCAATGTCAGAGCATGGATGGGGTAGGGGCTTAAGAGGGCAATTTATAAAGGGAGTGATGGCCATTCTTTGGGTAGAAAAACTCCATATGCCTTTTATCACAGCCATTGTAGGGGAAAGTGTCCTCATGAGCTTGGGTAAAGTGAACCAGCAGACAGACTCTGTTAAGCTGAATGGAAGAGTCTTATAGAACCAAGGAGCCCCAAGGAAAGCGATGTAAGATAGCATTTATTTTTTTCAAATCATTTGCATCTCTTTTGAAATGTTATTCTTCACTGTGTTGTTTAGCATCCTATAATTTCCTTCTGCCCACAGCTGACTTGTTGCATATCATTTTCTTGGACAGTATCTAACAAGAGAAAGTTTCCTAGTCATTATTCCATGCATCAGAATGATTGTCTTATAAATGTAGTCAGGTGACCTCAACAGGAGCACGGTTATTATAGTGAGTACCTACTTTGGCGAATATGGTTATGGATCTCTAAGTATCTACATACTTCTGCATATAGAAGAATATAAAAAGACTAGAAATCATCTCTCATTCTTCGTGACTACACATAGATAGCTGTTACCAGCCATACCTGGTGCGTGAGTGTAATGACCAAAGAAGTAGACTTCTTGAGTTTCCAATTTTTATGTCATGAATTTTTTATCTTCTCTGCAATGATAATGCCTTGGGTTTTATTTCAGTTGGTTTTTGTTCATTTCAAAATTTTATTGTCTGAAATTCCCTTTTCTGATTATTTTCTTGCATGTGGTCACTGAATGGGGAGTATGAATATGGATAAGCTTTTCAAGCTGACCTCAGAATTTCTTCTCTTCTGGGAGCTGTCACATGTAATATATTAAATACAACTGTACTTTAAAAATCCAGCTATAGAAATAATTATATGCTAATCATTTTAAGAAAATGCCGGTTTTTCAGAGGGTTCTTAATCGATTTTGCTCCATGGACAAAAATTGTATCCTTACATTTGAGGATCGCCTTTTACCAGTATAAATTTTAGAACTGGCAATGTAGGATTGATGCTCAGACACCGGACCAGACAACAATAAGAGAACAGTAATGACTTCCTCACATAGATTTTCAAATAGAATGTGTTATTTTCATTTCTTAAGTTAATGAGTTCATGTTAATAAGGATGTATTATTTGAGTGGAAGAAATATTTAATCTCTTTCACATTCAGGATGTCCAGATTCTGTCGTCTTCTCTCATGTTAAACCCATCCAGATGCAAATTCTATTCTTCCTTCAAGGCCCAGCTGTTAAGATATTTCTTATCTTGAAAGCCTACACCCTATCCACCACCTCTCAACCCTGAAAAGAAAACTGTCTTCTCCTTCTGCTTGAAACTCCTAATCTGTCATAAGTATCTTTTCTTCTTTATGCTTATTTTAGATATTTGTATACATCAATTATTTCCAGTATTAGAACATGAGCTTAACGTGCACAGGGAAGAGTCAGGTACCTCATCTCACTCCCAGGGCACAGAGGGGACCGTGTCAAGTAGATGACTGAACAGTATGTAAATGAATGGCTTCTATATCATTCTGTATTTTTTGTTTTGCTCTCCAAATGCCACACTGGCACCATACTGAGATCGCATGGTACAGTAAACACCAGGGTAGGGAACCAGGAGAAGATTTGAGTTCTAGCCCCAGCTCTGCCATGTGCCTGTCTTCCCACAAATCACTGCACTTCTGTGGCCGGCACTCCCCACATCTCAGGAATGAGGGTCCTCGCAGGCTGCTTCTACCCCCAGAACCCACCGGTGGGGTTCTCTCTCACGGAGAGTGGCATCGCCGTCTCCTTTGTTTTCTCTGTGTACCCTAGGTCTTATTCAGAATCCATGAACACAGTTGTGGTCTGTCAGTGTGACAGAGACTGCTCTCAAGAGGAAATTACTGTATTTGACAGCCCTCCACCTCCCGGTTTAGTTTTTGTGATGTCACTCAAACAAGTGTTACAGCCAACGTATCCAGTTCCTCATCTACGTATATGGTTGAATACGCTGCTCTTGCTGTAATAGCATGAGGGCTATTTTTCTTTTAATCCAACTGTCACATAAGACACCGCTGCCATGATTTCTTTCTTAGGACCAAACGTTGCTCACCCTTTCAGTCATCCTTGAAGTCATTAATAGGAGCAATTCATGAATATATTCATGCCATTTTCCTTTATAGAAAGAGGAATCAGTTTCTTACATTTATCTTTTGTAGTACATAGCTAATTTCTGGGTAAAAATTTTGATAGTATCGTGTGTTATATTTATAAAATATATAAAAACATGGGTTTCATAAAAGAAATATGTATTTTATATGAGATATTTAAATTAACATTGTTTTATGATGTCACACACAAGAAGATTAGCACAGAATTAAGACTCACACTTTAGAGTTTCAGTGGTCCGCCTTAGAAATAGCCTAAAAAAATTAGGACCAAAGATTTCTAATGCTGTTTTTTTCTATGGCATGCCAACCTATCAGTTTGCCACCTCCTGTCTAGCCTTGTCTACCTACCTCCTCCTCCTCATGCATTCTCTTCCATGAGACCACCTTGAGTAGAGACATCCTTGTTATTCAGAGCTCCAAAGACTGAGTGGCATCTGTGCTGGGGGGAGCTTGTCAGCAATGCCTAATCTCAAGACTCACTCCAAATGTACTGAATCAAGCGTGTTTACTTTAATATGACCCGTGGGTAGTCCATAGACACATTAAAGTTTGAAAATCACTGGTTAAATTTTGGATAACAAAGGTAAATTAGCATTACTTTTTATGTTACTTGTTGACCTCAATAACTTTTCATCGCCTACCAGATAAAAGTCCAGATTCCTTAGCCTGACTCTCAAGGCCCCTCCCACACACAGACCTGGCTTGCCTTTTAGCTTATCCCCCAGCATTTCCCAAATCAAAAACTACTCCATCATTCTGGTCCACGGGCTATATCCCATGGATGCTCTCTCATTTCTCTTCCAGCATTTTTGCTCATATCAGCTCCCCTGCTCTCTCTCCTCCTCCCCCTGACTTCCCCATCCACGTATCTAAATGGTATCTATTCCTTACAGCTTAGCCCAACTCTCTTCTATGTAGCCTTCTCCCATTCCTCCAGCCCCCAAAATTTGTCCTTCCCTAGAACTGCTGTAGCACTTGCTGCATTCATGCATCTAACAGCGGTATCCACTGTAGCACTGACAACTGACATTTGCTGAGTATTTACTGTATCCAGACACTATGCTGAAGAAATCTGCACTGGAACCTCCTGTGTTAGGCTCTGTCTGTCCCCATTTTACAGAGGCAGAAAAAGCTTGGAGAGGTCAAGAGACTTGCTTGATGCTACCAGCTGGTGAGTAATGGGACCAAGATCTGCTTGTGCTCTTAATCACTGTAATTCTCCCTTCTCATGCCTGGTAACAGTATAAACATCCCGAGGGTAGGAACCACGCATGCCTTTGTGTCCCCACGAGGGCGACTATAGACCTGAGGAAGGAAGGCACGTTCGCTTTGCTCAGAAGTGGTCTCAATAAACCAGTTGTGCGATTATATAGCTTTCCCCTGTTCATGTGAACCGATGTGGTTTGGATTGTTACATTTGAGGTTTCGTTTGATCATCTGCCTTTAAATGAAAGGAACTTCTTACAAAAATGTACAAAAGGATGCTGATGCAGCATTTTATCACAGCCGGGAGCAGATGTTCCCCATCAGGTTGCTCTGATCGGAACCCTTGAGTTCTGCATGTTGCCTTTGGAATGATATCACGACAGCGAAAGAGTTTGCCAAATCAACTGGAAAAGCAAAAAATGTTTAAAATTGACAAATGGGGTTTTCTCATTTTAGCGGGGGTGGGATGCTAAACTGATTCATGCTCGTTGTCTCTCTATAAGGCGGGATTATACGCTGAGTCACCTGTCAGACCCTTTTAGTCAGCTGCTGCGAGTTCAGCGCTGTGTGTTATTTCCAGCTTGTCCGTGTTGTCCGCTTGTCTTCCCTCCGCGGTTGCAGTCTCTTGTCGGGGAAGACCAGGGCAAACTAGGAATTAAATGTCGACAGGCTTCATGCGGTGCCTGTTGGTTCCTACGCTTTCCCTCGCCCCGCCTGTCCTTGTTCCTAAGCCGGCCCCATAGGAGGCAGGACCGGCACTAATGGTACTTTAATCTCCCGCCCCTCCCTCCTGCCCGTCACTCACCCACACGAGACTAAGAATGGTCCCATCCTAGAGCCAGTGATGGGCGGCTGAACATGGCTGCGGGCCCTCCTGTAGGATCCATCTTCCTTTTCCTCCTGCTATATCCTCCACATCCCCCACCCCTGTTCTCCTTAGCTGCGATTGAGCCCCAAGAATGTTTACACCGCTTTCCCCTCCTTATCTTCACTTATAACCCAGGCCTGGGGCTGAGCCTGCGTCCAGGGCCCCCGCCTTGGTTCTATCCTGCGCATGGTCCTGGGCTGCACGTCTGTCTGCGCTCTGGAGTGGGCGCTGGTGCTCAGAGCTGCTCCTCGCCAGTCGGAGACCTGGGGCAGGCTTACTGTTTGTCTTCTTTCTGTGGTACGCCTGCCTCCTACCCCAAACACACACAGCCCCCACAATCAATAGGTTTCCTCTCCCTCTCCGAGCAAGTGTGGTGTCTGAGAGATCCTGAACTCTCTTTCCACCTTCCTGAATCCATTTGTTTCCATCCCTCCTGCCAGCCTTCATTCCTCCCGCTGCTTGTCCCAGAATGGACCCGTGTTTTCAGGTCAGACAGAAACTGCCTACTTGGTCAAGTTTGGACTACCCAAATTCGTCTTCTGGACACAGTTCCCTGGGGCTGGTCCTACGTAATTTCAGAATGCTTTCCTTTTTGTGCCGAAATCTGGTATCTCTGTCACTCAATCATATCATGCTTTTATTGCCGTCCAAGGGAACTTTAAACTCATCTGTTTTCAGGTCCCTGTTTCAGGGATGGCAAATAGTTGGCTTGTGCTCTATTGCCATCCCCTCTCATACCCTCTTCTGATGAGACTCAGAACTCTTCTTGGTAAACGCCCCACCCAGTTCATTAGTGTGCATGTCGCACAGGATGAGATCGACTTGATCTCTGTCACGTTTGTACCAAGCCTTTCCCAACTGCTGTGCATTTCAGGCGACCTTGCTTTCTGCTTCATGGGCAGGGTCATGAGGTTCCTTTACTGCCTCTGCTTCACCTCCAGAGTTCTGTTTCCCTTCAGTTTTATTTCTAAGGAATAGGGGTCTCTTCTGTTTTAGTTCCTCTCCTTTGTTCTTGTCTCATCCTCTCCTCTTCCTCTACGACCTTTCTCCACCAGTCATCCCCTCTCCTGTTCATAACTTCCATCCCTGCTTGCAGCTATACCTCAGTCTCCTCAGTCTAGAAGGCTACTCCCCCCCACCTAAGTCCTTCCCCAAGTAGCCCCACCTTGTTGTTTCCCTAAATTTTTATTCTTGTCCGTTTCTCAGGGCATTCAGCACTCTGCCTGGGGACCCTGTTCTTGCTGGTTGCTCCTTCCCAGCTTTCATGGCACTGGACCATCCCAGTGCCAGTGATGGCATTTCCCATGCATTAAACACCTGCTAGTGTTACCTTACTGAATCCATGCAGTGATCCTACACATCAGCTGTTATTCATACCCATTCTGCAGATAAAGCTGAGCTCCTTTATGGCTAATCCAAGCCAAATTGGACCTCTCAATTATTTTATTTTTGGGTTAAAGAAGAAAGATCATAGGTAATTGACAAATAATCAAAAATTTTAATTTGATGATAGTCACGTTGCTGATACTTGGTAACAAACAAATGTTTTTGTTATACCTCAAAAGTGTATTTTTTGATTTAAGAATACTGCTGCCTAATAATGATAGTAGACAGAATATGCAGTTAAAATGTCTGAACACACTTAGTTTTAAGTATCATTCAAGAATCATGTTAAAGAATGTATTTAGAAACAACAGTAAAAGTTATAAAATGTTTTTCTTAACCCAGGTCTTCTCATTGGTAAGGTTCCTGATAATCCATTCGTGATGGCAAATGGAAATCTCCTCTGCCTTGGAGATGGCATATCAAGGCTCTCATCCAAGGAGAGAAAGGGATAGTAGAAAATTCTTACTCTAGTTTCCCCTTTTGCAGAAATTTAACTGTGTATGCCGGAGACAGAATATTCATGAATATATGAGCGAATGAATGAATGAATGTAGATAAATGAGCAAAGGAATAGAATGAAGTTGATCAAAGTTTGCATGTTGAAACTGTGTGTGAAGTTGGGTAGAGCGGCTGCTGGTCCTTAATTTTATCTGGGCCTGTTGCAACTTGTCTTCTTTACTAGGCTGTCAGTTGCAGATTTGGAGTCGGAGGCTTTAAAAAGTATGAACTTGACTACACGTTTGTGTAGAGATTTCAACTTCTGTCATCATAAGGTTATTACAGTAGTTTTAAACTCAATCAGAAAACTTTTGCCAAGACTCTGCTAGCAGAGTCAGATTTAATTAGCTGGATGGAATCTTGTTTTCCTTTCTCTCTTGTACATTGTCCAGTAGAGAAGTTTCTGTTAGTGACCAGATTTGTTATAGTGCGGTGCCGCTCATTCTGCAGGTTGCATATGTGTCATGACGACAAGTGGCTGGATGTAATTTTCATAGACAACCTGTATCAACAAATTGGTTGTTTTGGGGGGGAAAATTGGGCTTAGTTCTTCAGGAATACTTATTTTCACAAATTGATTCATTGTACAGAAACCAGATTTGAACCCTTAGGTTTCAGTTGTGCTGTCTTGTACATGGGCACCCATTGCTAGGTGTGGTTTAATTGAACAGTAGAGAAAGATAAATGGCAGTATATATTCACATGTCCAATGGTACCATGCATCTCTGAGTTAGGAATCTTGATGGAAAAATCTCAAAATGTTTAAAATGTGAAATTACCCCTTCAATCATTTTTTTTCCAATTAACGTCTTATGTAGACACTGAAGACTAGCAGAGTTATTTAATACCGTTGAGTTTGCGCACTCTCTCTCTCTTCATTTCTAATTTTCATTGTAGTTCTTAGGCTTTGCTTTTTGAGTGTGAGCTTGTGGTAGACTAAATCAAATTAGCTTTAGTGGGTAGATTTAGTTTTCTCTGATGACTTACTAACCGAAATATACCTTCTCCTTAGGTGAAAAAGCCAAAGTGGATTTTTTTTTATTTGACTGACAAGGAAAGACATTTTAAATTTTATTTAGTGACTGAAATAAATTACTTTACTATAAATTAAATGTGAAATACACGTATGATCCTCTTTTAGTGAACAAAGCAGATGGAGAGCCACGCAAATTTGTAGTTGTTCTTTTTAGCCAGTTGGTGGTGCTAAAAACTCTAATAAGAAACTAATTGGAAGGCGAGACGGTTAACCTGGAGCCTTTCTTGATGTTATTTTTATTAATTTTTGGAAAATTAGTACCAGAAACATGTGCCCAAATTTCTGCAGCTTCTAAGCTTAGGAACCATACCGAATACCTCTGATGGACAGCAGAATACGTTTCTAGTAACCTTTGGTAAAGATGTCATTGGCTTCTGTAGGATTCACATATTGGAAATTGCCTGGTTGTGAACACCTGGCTCCTGCTGGCTGGGGTGTGTTGGCACAGTTTGCCTGGTTCTGTTTAGGTGCCTAATTCAGGTTTAAGAAATATGATTTTTATTACTACCACTATTTTGTACTATTAATGTGCTTTTTAGGGGCTAGGTTTGTTTGTTTAAGCCTTTATTTTTTAGCACCCACGTAGAACAATACTCTGTTGCTTGAATATGTCCTGAGATGCAGTCAGAAATGGCCAGAGACCTTGGAGTCAGGAACACAAAGGTCTGGATCTACCAGTCAGATCTAACCCAAGGTGTTACTTGTGCTATTCTTAAAATATACACACATATACACACATACACACATACACACCTTACACAGTTATACTGTTAAATTCTATACTGGCTAAAGTACCTCATTAATAGTGTTTTATGATTTTATCATCATATTGAAGCTTTCTTCTGACTTGTTTCAATCTTCCAAACATACAATATGCTATGGAAAACTTAATGAAACTATCAGAGTTTTTAAAAGTTAAAAAAAAATTTTTTTATAGATAATCCCAGAACTGATTTTTATAAGGTTATAAAGAATATTTAAATTTCAATAATCTTCCTGTTACTTAGGTAATTGTTTCTTCCTCACTGATATCAGTTCTTTATAGCTTAGTTTTCCCAACTTGTAAAATGGGAATAATAACATCACTGCAGAGTAGGTGTAAACATGAGACGACGTACCGAGTGTTTGTTAGGTGTTTTCCCTATATTTCTCTCCGTTGAGCTCAAGACTGTGACTCAGTTATTTTGAGCCCTCACGATACCCTCAGACTGAGCCATGGTCTTAAGACAGGAGGTCCTCGTTGTGTCTGCTAATGCCTCATGCTCTACGAATGAAAAGTTTCACAAGGATTTTGTAGACTTTCTAACTCACAAAAGAGATACTCCTAGAGTTGTATCTGGTTTTCAGGTGTTTGCCTGTCAATCCTGGAGATATTTATGTGTTCGTCTGAATCTGCCTAAACATTTAAGATTGGGGAAAAGAATACAAGATTTCCAAAAGGTGTAGCAAAGATGTAACTAACAGTTTGCTCATCCATCCATTTATTTGTTCCACAGACTCTTAGTGAGCATTACTCTTCCAGAGATAAACTCCGGGAAAGCCTCACCACATCTCTGTGAGCTGCAGACTTCAAATAGCAGGATGCTTGCCACTTGGCAGAAATTGATGGGCAGCCCTTATTAGGTGACAGGAAGATTATTGAAATTTAAATTTTTTTATAGTATTATAAAAATTAGGTCTAGGATTATCTATAATTTTTTTTAACATTTAAGACTCTGATGGTTTCACTAAATTTTCTACAGTTTATCCTGTGTTTGGAAGATTAAAACGAGTCAGAAGAAAGCTTCAATGTGATGGTAAAATTATAAAACACTATTAACAAGGTGCTTTAGCCAGTGTAGAATTTAAAAGTATGACTGTGTAAGGTCTATTTTTTAGGAATAGCACAACTAATAGCTTTGGTTAGATCTGATTGATTCAGCCCTTTGGGTTTTTGAGATTACAGAGTCTTGGAAGCAGATGGTGGCAGAGACTTCAGAAATCACATGCACCATCTCTCATAATGTAGCTGCGAAAATGGAGGCTAAATGAACTTAATGGCTTTTCCAAGGTTATATGGACCTGGATCAAGACTCAGATCTCCTGACTTCTAATTCAATGCCAAAGCATTATTTTTTCCATCCTAACTTCTACAAGATGAACCATTTGGGGGTGTAAATAAAAACGAGTATATGCTTGTTTACCTTCAGTAAACTTCCGTGCTAAACATGCAGTATCATTTCTGCCCAATTATCAGGATGAAAACTTGGAGCGGATAGGAGACAGTTAATTAAGGTGTTCCTCTGTACCTTTCAGAGCAGAGCTGGCGGAGGGCGCGCACACCAGGCACGTACCGTGCAGTTCTCAGCCAGAGCAAATGAGTGCCTGGAACCGAACCCTCCAGAAGCAAACAGGGTTTCCATGCACCCTCTGCCTTGCCTGCTTCTTGTTCCTTGCGAGATGAATGGCAGCCTATGCCGCAGGTGTATTAGTAATTTCTGAGTTTGTTCCCCGCTCAAAATGACCTCATTGTTTTGTGCTTCTTTTCCATAATTATACAGTAACAGGAAAATAAACCGGCTCTGTGTACAGCCCACAGCAGAAAGCTTGTGCTCTTTATGCAAGTTTGATTTATAGACGTGTACCGCAGAGCGGAGTGACTATGAAACATTCATCTTCCCATTGCTAGTTGCCATGGAAATCAAGTACACAGAGCAGTGTCATTCCAGTCCTGGTGATGCCTGCAGTAGTTTATTCCTTTGTTGTTCCCGTTTCTTAAGCAACTGCCTAGTATTCTTTCATCATTACAATTAATCATGCACACAAGTTTTTATCTTTCATCTCACGTAGAAAGTCCTGAAAATGTATGACAAAACTGGGGAGAATTTAGTCTTGTGGCTTTAAATACGCATTTGTGATTTTTCCCCCCTCAGTCCCATTGGAAAAATAGGTCATTTTTTTTAAAGCACACATTAATGTACAGAAATCTCAATAAAGACAGCAATATAGACATTTGAGGAAAAAGCATTGCTACACTAAGGAAATCTCAAGGAACTTCGGATTCGCAGGTTTCCCAGTGTTTGGAGCTAAATGTGTGTTTTGGGTAATGCCAACCAAAAAAACCCATATATTATCAACTCTCCTTTTGGTTTGTTTTGTTAGTTTCCTTGGGGGTTTGAGAACTCTGAGTACTTGCTGGATAGATATGGTAGATATTAAAGAGTAGGGAGCCTTTTTTCTTTAAAGACTTAAAGTTCAAAAAAAAATTTTTTACAGTATAATTAAAAGGAACTCTAGTCTTTGTCATTTAAGAAAAAAAAAAAAAAAAGAAACCACTCTACCCCGGTTTATCCTGGCAGAGTTCATAGTGCATACCATGCCCACGATTAGTAAGTGCTTGTTGATTATTCACCTACTGGGTTTTCTGGCCAAGTCTGTTGATTAAGAGAGCTTTTCCTGGGCTAACTTTGGATCTAAATCCATGCCCCCTTGCTCCTTGGCTGTGAGACCTTTGAAAAGTATCTTGGCTTACCTTGGTTGCCTTATCTGTGGAGTGAACAGCCCTAAAATTAAGATGCCAGTGGATTGTTGGGGGCTTAACAGGGATAAATCACACAAAGGGCCTAGTTCTGTGCCTGGTACAGAATAATTGCTCAGGGCAGGGGAAGGGGGAAATTGTGGTGGTGGTGGTGATGGTTATTACTGCGAGGATTACAGTGCTGCTCTTACAACAACTATGACTATTCCAGGTCAAAACAGAGTGGAGAGCTGAGCTCTAATTCAGGGAGTGATTGCAGCACCAAGCCCTAGCATGGGCTCTGTCCCCAGCATCCAAGGTCGCAGATAATTACCAATGCTTTGTTTGACTTGGGCTCCAGGGACTGGGTTCATCTCAACACTTTGGGTAAGATAAGAGGTGTTTACAATAGTCTTTTTATCTGCAAATTGAGAAGAGAAGGCTGCTACCCAGGTGTTGCAAATTTCTCATCTATGACATGGACTTCTTTCTTACAGCTGGCTGTGTATGCGGTGCTTGGGGAGGGAGTGGGCTGCCAGTTCGTGTCTTGCGAGGGGAAGGTCCTAGTGTTTGTCTACGAAGCCTGAAATAACGTCTGATCTGCTGCCTCTCCACCCCACGCTCCCCGTGTCACTCAGCAGCGGCTGCAGCCTCCCTTCTGCCTTTCTGGAATTGAAGTTTTCCGAATTGGTAGCGAAAGCATTCTTTGTTGAAATTCACTCTCCTTGGCAGTACTCCAGGGCACACGGCAGTGCCTATTTATTTGATTTAGCTTTTGTTTGGTTAGCCTTGTATTTTGTCTGTTTTGCTTTGTGCAGTTCTTTTCCCCCCCAAATTTTCAAGTTTAAATTCCTTGGACTTCATTTCTATTTATTTTACTAGCTGGCTTCATAGGGTTGCTAAAAGTTGTTTGCTTTAAGCCATCACAAAATGAATTGCCTTAGATTAATTTGTCTTTTTCCCCCTCAAGCCTGATCCTAGCATGTGAGCTAGGTGCACTTTTGTTAATGATTAAAACAAAATGGCCTTTATGGTTTCCCCTTTGCCACATGCAAATATTACACCACAGCGTGTCTTTATTTACCTCTTTGTTTTTTCCTGTCTGCTTGTTAGTAGGCTCATGTCAGTTCCAAAGAGACAGTAGTTTAACTTTTCTTCATGTTGCTTTCCCCCTTCCCTGTCATTCTTCCTGCTTCTCCCCATGTGATAAAAACTCTTGAGTCAGACCCTCCTGTCTTCCATGAGATCTCAGCCCTCGAAGGGACATGGGCACTCAAGAGACCCTGTATTTCTGTGACTACATTGGACACACTATGTATAGCTTTCAAATCAGTGACTAAAATTTAGACCCTCTGTACATGTTTGGTAATGTTTCCAAATCCTCCCTGAGCCCCTGCTTGGATGTGTGGTCCTCAACTCAAACTTAATGAGCAACGTTCACTCTTACCTTCTCTTTGCACCCCGAAAACTAGGTCAGGTGCCTCTGCCCTGCACTCTTCTGTCCTCAGGCTTATATCTTTATTTTGGAAACAAATATTTCTTAGCATCTACTATGCTGCAGATGTTGGGAATATATAAAGGTAAACAAGACAGACACTGCACTGCCCTCTAGGAGCTTACAGTCTAGTTGGGGAGACGGAGTTAGAATCTGAGATGGCTAATCCTGAAAGACGACTGCAAAGCACTGTGGGAATATACAGGAAGGATGCTGAATGCAGGTTGGGGAAGGGGCACTGAGGCTGACTTCAGAGGAAGTGATGGCTGATGGGAGACCTGAAGGATGGAAATAGCCAGGCAAAGAGAGAGAAAACATGTTCTAGGCAGAGCCCATCTGCAGAGCTCAGGGGTAAAGCCTGGCCCTTTAAATAACCAAAAGTTGTTAGGTACAGGTAGTCTGCTGTTGAATATACTTCTTTTTGTTTGCCTGGAAGGGTGGGGCCAGGAGGATAAATGCAGAGTGATGAGACTGGAGAGGTGAGCCGAAGCCAGATCACTAATGGCCTTGTGAGTTGCTGAGAAGTTTGAACTTGATCCTGAGGACAGTGGAAAGCCACTGAAATGTTTTAAGTAGGGTAGCAACGTGATCAGATTCGTGGTTTACTTGGTGTCTCCTATTGCAGTGTGAAGGGTAGATTAAAATGTGACAAGAGTAACCTCTGTCTGGGTTGATCCCAGCATCCCCCATCCCAGACTAATTTCCTTAACCCCGCAGTGTGTGTCCAGCTCAACACGTCCAGCTTCTTGCATTTTCTTCATGAGCACAAAGGCTTGTCCCAAATTCTAAGTCCTCTCTTCTGGCTTCCTGTCTTGAAGGCCAGGACTCCACCTTCTCCCAAGCTCTTACTCTAAAATGAATGTGTCATCTGGAATATCCGCTGGATCCCCCATTCTGCCACTGCCCAGAGAGTCCTACCAACCTGGATCCCCCAGGATTTGGGGATCTAGCCTGAGTTCCTTTGACTCCTTGAGTTCATTGCAGTCCACACAATTGGCACGTCCAGTCCAGCCCAGCCTGACCAGACTTAACCTGACCTGACCCTGTAGAATTCTTCTGGCTCTTTTCCCCACCAGCAGTTGAATATTCCAGATATTCCACCCGAATCCCCTTTCCACTCTCATATAGGACAATAAATGAGTGAGATGGATTAAAATAAGATGAGTTGAACTAGCTGATAAACTTTAGGAAAGTTACTTAACTCCTCTGTGCCTCAGTTTCCTTATCTGTAAATAATAGATATTAAGAGAACCTACATCATAGATTTGTTTGAAGGATTAAATGAGTGGTTGCATATAAAACACTGTGCTTGTCCCATAGTAGGCACTCACTGTTTATTCATGTTTGTATAAAGCTGTCTAGATGATCCTAGAGAAGGAAGCAGGAGAACAGAAAAGAATTTTGACTTCAGGGATAATTGGTATGAATCTTGAAAGGGCCACTCCTTTTCACCTTGGGCAATCGAGAGATGACAGTCATTCTACACCCTGCCCAGTGCAGGTAGTGACCAACCTGGCTTCATTTCACATCTGAGCTTTTATTCTGGGTTGATTTTGTTCCAGAAATTCTTGTTTTCATGAAATTAAATGAGCTTTGCATTTCAAAAATTACACTTTATTCCAGAAGACAGTCATGATGTCATGCCTACACTTTGCAGTGTGGGCCTCCTTGATAGTGATAAGAATAGCTACCAGCTGATAAGGCAGAAGACAAGTCTCCCTGCATATTGGCTTATTCCACAGATACTTACTGAGTGCCACGTGCAAGGCACAGAGAAGCGTAGTTTCAGGGCCACAGGAGTAAGTCAGACGGGGCAGTCCTTAACAGCATGACTATAAGGGAAAGTAGAAAATGGTACCTACTGTAGAAGAAGAAAGAAGCCAGAGGATTTAATTCCAGACATAGTAATCCAGGAACTTAGCAACTGAGTTAGGATTTGAAGAATCCCTGGAAGGAAAGGCATCCAGGAGAGAGATGGACCAAGAGTGGATGGAGGAGAGTGGGAGATGGAGCAGGAAAGGTGGGTAAGCAGACCTGAGGGTGTGAGCAAATAGCCAAGACACACCGAGTGCTTGCTGTGGGCCAAGCCCCATTCTAAATGCTTTGCTTGACTTAACTCTGATCCTCACAACACTCCTAGGAGGTGGCTACTATTATCAGTACCCCCCCTTCCATTTTACAGATGAGGAAACTGAGGCACAGAGCGGCTAACTTGTTTGAAGATCACATTAACTAATAGAAGTTAGCTGTGACCCAGACAGTCTGACTCCAGACTGGAAACACAAGCAAGCACACCCGTCACGCAAGGAGGAATCTTTGCCTTTCCTTCCCTTTTACATCTCTACCCACGTGCCCCCTTGAAAGGGATTTTGAGCCTCTTTATTAATCAGATCGACTACAATTTATAGATTTTGAAGGAATCATTTTATTTAAGGGCCTTTCCAGTTCAATTTCAATAGAATAAAGATCTGGACAGCATATAAATTTTCACAGTTAAAAATAGAGCTATATAATCCATGGCTATAACCCTTTTCATGGACCTAAGGCTATGGATATATGGAAACACTAGCTGAATTGTACACCCTTTTTATAAAATTCCCTGATTTCTGACAATTTGGTCATAAAATCTTTTGATAAAAAATATCAAAAACCTCATACTGCAATACCATAAAATGTGACTGTGTTAATGGCCAAAATATATATATAAAATAAATAAATATATATATCTGTATTTTAGAGTATTGTGAACTGTTTAAACATCATAATGGGAAACATTTATGGCTTAAATAATTGAAGTCCACATTTCTCAGAATCCATCACTCATGTCAACCTTTTGTTAGACCTTCAAACAAATCACAAAATTGACCAGCTTGAGTTTCTCCATAACTCTTTCTTCTCCATTGTGGGTTGGTGGGATGTGCACAAGGCTTATTGGTTAGTTGTTCAGGCTCAAGTCTCATGTTATATAAGCCTGTTAACCTCCCTGGTCCTCAGTTTCCTCTCCTAAAGGACTTTAAGCTTTAAATACCTTGATTCTCTGTTTCCCTACCTTTTGTTTACTTACTCTTTAAAGAAAATTATGATTAATAGCACAGTGAGTGAATGGCCAGAAGTGGAAAAGCAAATAATTTGGTCATCATTTTCATCATCAGTTTGATCAATCACCATCATCAATTTCATTCAGCATTATTTAACGTGTTTATTAAGCACCTACTATGCACATGATAGATATTTGTGTTTCACAGCCCAGTATTGCTAATAATTACAATGTTAAATTCCCAGATTTACTTGGAATTTACCTGTTCTCCATTTCCCCACGGCTAATGTTCCCTTCATGACTACATTATTACTATAGAATTTTAAACTCTTTAATCTTATTTTCTTCTATCCGAAACAAACAAAGCAAAGCAGAAAACTTTCATTTCAATGAGATCCTTAGTCTGTTGCAAATTATTATTAAATCATGTACAAGATTTTTCTTTCAATTTTTTCAATGTAATAAGGCCCCATGTAAACCTACTGCTTCTTAGGGAAAACCATCACCATCAAATGTTCACATCTAATCCAGCTGGATCAGCTGACATCCTAGGTTTAATGGTTTGCAGTGATGAATTTGTCATAGAATTAGAGCCTTCTCCAGGTTGTAAATGCTGTGGCAAATTTATACGGTCTGCAGTTAGAGTATTTTAACTTATCTCAGTTGTATTGGGGAGAAGAACACCCTGATAAAAGGTGTATCACATATTCTTGTGACAAAAAAAGAGTTGTTGGAAGTTTGTCAAATATAAACTGAATAATGATGATGGCCAAAATATCTGTCATTTTTCAAGTGCTTTAGTGAGTGCTGGGCATTGCCATTATTCCATTCAGTCCTCACAGTAACCTGATGAGTTGTATACTATTCTTATTCGTATTTTGTAGATGAGAAAACCTAGCTTAGAGAAGTTAAATAATATTCCCAAAGTCTCATAGTTAATACGTAGCTGAAAATGTTTCAAGTTGCTTGTTGTCACCTTCAGTTCATCATATTTAAAGTGAAAGTCGTTAGCCTTGTCCTCAAGTCAGCTCTTTTTTCTATTTCTGTCAGTGATACCAAGATTTTCTCAGATTCATTTTTGCAGTCATTGATTTTTCCTTTTCTGTCCTTGCTCTAAATCCATTCAATCACCAAGTCCCTTTGCTTGCTCAGTGTCTTTCTGCTGTCAGCCCTCTTCCCATCACCCTAGTCCAGGGGTCCAGGCCTCACATCTAAGTGTAGAGGCTAAAGGTCAAACTTTTTTTTTTAATTGAAGTATAGTTGGTTTACAGTATTATATCAGTTCCAGGTATACAACACAGCAATTCAATTTTTTTGCAGATTATGCACCATTATGAGTTATTACTAGATAATTGCTGTAACTCTCTGTGCTTTACTGTATATCCTTGTGGCTTACCTATTTTATACATAGTAGTTTGTATCTGTTAATCCCATACTCCTAATGTACCCTTGCCTGCTTCTGCCTTTCCTATGGTAATCAAAGTTTGTTTTCTATATCTGTGATCCTGTTTCTGTTTTGCATATGTATTCAATTGTATTATTTTTAGATTCCACATGTAAGTAATAATTGTACAGTATTTGTCTTTCTCTTCCTGACTTATTTTACTAAGCGTAATATTCTCTAGATCCATCCATGTTTCTGCAATGGCAGAATTTCATTCTTTTTTGTGACTGAGTAATATTTCATTGTGTATATATATGACATATCTTCTTTATCCATTCATCTGTTGATGGACACTTAGGTTGCCTCCATGTCTTGGCTATTGTGAATAGCTGTGAACCACTGGGGTGCATGTATCTTTTCGAATTAGTGTTTTTATTTTTTCTGCATATATACCCAAGAGTGGAATTGCAGTTCATATGGTAATTCTACTTTTAGTTTTTTGAGGAACCTGCATACTGTTTTCTATAGTGGCTGTGCCAAATTACATTCCCACAACCAGCGTTTCCCTTTTCTCCACATCTTCTCCAGCATTTGTAAGGTCAAACCCGGTAGTCAAGGCTGGCTACCCTCTGGCTCCTCTCCTCTTTTGTGCTCACTTCCGTCTTGATAAACTAGTTACCTAAACACACCATGCTCTTTTTCCACGTGGCCCCCTTTGTGCCCAGTGGCTCCTTTCTGGGATGTCCCCTCCCTGGCCCCCTGCTCTGTGAGTCCTGCTCCTCCCTCAGGGTCAGGTCGGGTGCCCTCCTCTGTCACACATTCTGACCAGTCCACTCCTCAGTGAGCATCCCCTCTTCCCAGCACTTGGGATGGTACTTTCTATACCATCTCATTTTGCTCTAAGCTCATGCCATCTGCCTTGTATTGCTCCTCCTGTGTGTGATCTGTCTCTCAGTGGTGCTGAGGGGCAGAGACTAGACCCCTCGTGAACTTCTGGAACATTGCTGTATACCCCAAAGTGCAGGTCTCTGTCCCAAGTACGTGCATGGGGATAGGAATTTTTAAGGTCTCTATAACAAATCTCTCACACTGAACTCAGTGAGTTGAGAGATCTCCCAATAATCCACTACGACCTTATTATTCAGAGACCCACTTCACTGGAGAAGGACCACACGCATTCACCAATTGTGTCGTGGGTTTGCAGAGATGGCCACAACCCCTCCCTCTCACCTCATTGCTGCGGGCTTCTGCAAAGCAGCGTGGCTCTCCTGTTGTCAAGAGGTGGCATTTATTTCTCTCTCTCTCTCTTTCTCTGAATTTGAGCTGACCTTGTAACTTACTTTGACCAAAGAACATAGCAAAAAGCAGCAAATCATCAGACTCGAGGGTGATCTTGAGAACCCCTCCACCCTATAAAGCATCCCATCAGAAACCATGCCTTTTGCCTCACTAGCCCCTGAGTTTTTGTCCTACTGCATGCAAATGGGAGATGTGGTTTGAGATGCTTCTTTAACCATAGTCTTACTGCATTTTGAAGTTCTACACTTCTGTAGAAATGGTCTTAAAAGCAGATAATAAATTGTGATTATTCCATGCCCTAATACCATAGTTCTGTCTTGTCTCTTCTAATTTCCTGGACATAATCCTGGGGTTTCCCCTCCCCTTCTCCCCTACCCATTATATGGAAACAAGCTCTGTATTTGCCAAATAGCAGAACAGCTTTTCTTTGACAGTGTGTATTTCACTTCTGTGCCACTGCTGTATCCCGGTAACATTTTCTTTCATGGAAATGGCCATCGCTGCCAGGAGTATATGACTTTTTTTTCCCCCCAAGTGCATGATGTTTTAAAAATGAACCTTCATTTCAGACAGAATGATCTTTGGTTTTATAAAAGTGGAATATTTTTTATGGTTCTGCGGCTGTTCATCATTTTAAAACCTATTAGTTGTAACAGGTCAGCTTGAAAAATGAGGAGTTTTAAATTTAACTTGGAATACCTCACGATAGTTAGATTCTGAAACGGCGCCAGTAAAATTGTGTTTGAATGACTCCTGAATTTATTTTTTTTAAGGGATAGCCTTCTCCTTTAAATGTGTGTTCAGTAAAACACAGTTATTCTAATTCTAGTAGACGTGTAAGACAGCCGGATTCATGCATAACACAGGGGCATCGCTCGTGGGCTTTTACTCCCAGTGATTGACCTAATGTATTGTGTCTCGTTTTTCTGGCTGAGAGAAGGAATCACACTTTATAAGCATTTTATTCAGTCGTGTATGTTCATGCTGTGTTTCGCCTCTTTCTGTCTCTCAGGCTACAAGAACACCTGTACCATATTGAGATAGCGCCTATCATTGCTAGAAAAGTACAAGGTAATTTGGATAGAAAATAATGTAATAGCTCTAGTGACAGAATAAAATTAAATTAGTGCCTACTGTAAAAATAGTGGAAGGATTTATTTTTAGGTTTTAATGGATCCAGATCAGTGTGATTAAAATATGTAAATTAAATAATAGCATTCACGACAGTGGCGTTTGCAGTGGGATCGGCTCTCTAATATTCATCCTAAGTACTCTGTTTTCTTCTCCCCTCCCCCATTTTAAGTAAACCCAATATGCAAGATTTTGAATTTGATAAAATAGGGAATGCATTTGTTACATTCTTCGAAGCCTTGAAATTGAGGAATTTTAAATTGAGCAGGCATGTATTCATTAATCCATTCATTAAATGGTTACTGAGCACCTACTGTGTGCCTAGTATCTTTCTGGGTTCATAAGCAAAGCAAACAAGCTCCCTGGTCTCAAGGAGTTCACAGTTAGTTGTAAGAAGGCAGACAATAAGAGCATAAACAAACAAGTTAATTTCAGGTGGGGATAAGGTACTGCAGGGAAAGAAAAACAGAACAAAGGAAAGAATGACTGACTCGGGGGTAGTTTTAGATAAGGGAGGCCAGGGAGGGTGACGTTGGAATAAGACCTAACTGGTGAAAAGCTGATTGCCATCTGGGAGGAGAGCCACCCAGAAAGAGGAAAAGCAGTTAAAAAGGCTCTCAGGTGGGGATAAACTTGGCATGGGTGAGAAACTAGAAGAAAGCCAGAATGGCTGGATTGCAATGAGTGAGAGCCAGGGAGATCTGAGGTGAAATTTGAAAGGTAGATAAGGCAAGAAGATGTCTGATTCATGGATGCTGCCCCATATTATATTGTATTATTTTATTCTATATACTGTATCACACTGTCTCAGCATATTGTGTAAGTATTATACAATTATTATTGTTAATCATTATTAATTATCACTTATGGTTTGTCGACTGAAATAAAATGCACAACCTAAAAGTTGAGTTATGTTTTATTCGGTGGACTTCCTAAGGATTCGAGCGCAGGACACAGCCTCTCAGATTGCTCTAAGAGACTGTTCCATCCAGGCAAGGCAGAGGCCAGGATATATAGGAGTTTTTTTTATAACCAAGACCAGGTAGTCCGAACATCAAAAGATTACTGTTAATTAAAGAAAACCAGACACCTCAAGTTAAGGAATTCAGCGCTTTTCTATGTATGGGAAGGTACAAAGGTCTGGGCTCACTGAAATCATTCCTTTGATCTGCACTTAGCTCTCTAGGGCCAATGTCCTCTGCTTTCCCATCCTGAGTTCCCTCAGGGTGCACCGTTGAGGGTGGCTGCAGAGGCTGGCTGCCTGCTTGTCCACCTCCTCTCACTGTCAGGGGGTGGTGGCAGTGGCTGATGACCTGATGGCCACAGCATCCTTTGTTTACCAATATGGCAGGCAGTGCTTTTCATTCAGTTTCTATACCTTGTCAACAGGGAGATAAAGGGTTAAAGAAAGCCATTAGAGTCCTCAAGACAGGTAGGCTTCCTGAGCATTCCCAGTCTGCAGTCTTGCTTGGGGGTTGTAGAATCCTTTCCTGAATCCTCACCATCTTCTCCTGTTTCTTTTTAATTATCATTTAAATTCAGTTCAGCAGATATTTTCTGAGTCCATTTGGGCACAAGAAACTGATGAGTCTATTGAGCAGTTAAAGACGGATACAGCAGAAAATGTGATAGACTTTCGCTGGAAAGCAATTTTACTGGATTGTGTCTATTGTTTCAAACAGTGGTCAGCTACCTTTTCTAACATCTAATTTATCCCTAGGTTACAAATTGTAAACCGTGTGTAAGGACCGGACATCTAGTCTAAATGCCAGTGATTTGTGGTATTAACATAGTCTTCATTTGTTCCTCTCCTTTGGAGACACAAGACAAGAAAAAATGGTTTTGAGGGTTGCATGTGCATCAGGCCAAAAAGAGTTTATCATTTGAATACCTCCTCTTCTGGAGGAAAGAAGTTGTTCAAAATTAACAATTTAATAAAATATATTAAAGTTTAAAAAATATCTATTCTTTTCAATGAAGCAACATAGATTTGTAAACTCTGTTCTATTATTATGGTGATGATTCAGTGTCGGATTTAGCCTAGGGAGTCAGGAAATAATACAGATTATCTCCTTTCTCTGCATCTTCAGACCATATGTAGTCATAATATACTGACTTAAAATTTCCACTGAATTAAACTTCCTAGTGATTTATAAGACATCAAGATGCATTACTAAGAACAGTTGTTGAATCTTCCTTCAGAGATCATTAATAAAAAGATTTTGTTATTATTTTCTTTTAAGTCAATAGTTCGGGTTTCATTCTGACAAAAGTAAATTCTAGAAGCCTTCAAATGATTTGAATGGCTAGGAATTCCACTCCTTGGATGCTTGTCTTGCTTTATCCTTTCTAACTCTCCCTGATTCTGTGGTTTAATATATTTTCCTCCTGTTTAGAGTAAAGCTGTAGAAGCCAGCACTACGTTTAGTATCCATCTCTAGGCGCAGGCAATCCCTCTTCCCACTGGCTTGGTTCCAGGGGGTCTGGAAAAGAGCTGGCAAGGCCTGGCTAACAGGGCAGGACACTTTAGGCAGCTCTCAGAGCTTCTGCAGCTCTGCTCCTTACCCTCTTGTAGATGTGCCTGTGGCACGTAAGAGTGTGTGTGTGTATATATGAAATATTTGAGGCAGAAAAAAAATCCATCTATGTCCCGCCCAGATTAAGAAATAAAACATTCCATTCCAAACATGGCTGAGAAGCCCCCTGGGTAACCCTGCCTGGTTTCACTTCCCTTCCTCTCCCCAAGAGATCATCACTATCCTGAATTTTTTAAATCATTTATATGTGTCTTTATATTTTATGATATAGATTTATTTATTTTAAATAATACATAGTATTGTTTTGTTTGTCTTTCAAGCTTACTACATAAATGCAAATTGCTTTTTTTCTTACTATATTTTAAAGACTCTGCCACACTAACACGTGTATCTTTCATTTATTTTCTCTGCTGTATAGTATTCTGTTAGGGTTGGAGAGGGCACAATAACTATCACCCTCTTTTGCCACCTAGAATAAATTAAGAGATAGAGGCAAGTGTTAGAGATATCAGCTTTATTTGTGAGGTAGCTCTCTTGGGGGAATGGGCTTGCTAGAAGCAGCCAGAAGTAAATAGGTTTATCCTTCTAATCACAGGCCGTGTAGTTAGCCTGGGACTCCCCACATGAGGTCTGCCCCACGGCATTATGGAGCAGAGCAGTGTTTATGCCCACCCCTCGCAATCAGGTGGCTCTTTTAGAGAAAAAGAGGAGGGGGCACCAATTGAATGTCACTTTTTAGGAGGACTGAGTGAGGAGGTGGAGAGAGGCTGGGAATGTTACTCCAAAAGAGGTTCCTCTCCATGGAAATAAAAACAGCAAGAAAGGTTTCCCCAGAACATTTTTTTCTTTTATATAAGCATCCCATAGTTTATATATCCATTCTCCTGTTGACAGACTCATTTGTCATCATCACAGATGTGCTACGGTGGATATTCTCACAAGTGTCTCCTCGTCCACATGTGGGAGAGATTCTGTAGAGCACACATACAGAGGAGTGGATTGGCAGGGTCTTAGCCACGCATGTCTGCAACCTGACTTGCTCCCTAAGTGGTCTTTCACATTCTGTCTTGTCAGTGCATCAGAATTCCTTTCTATCCTCATCCTCCTCAACACTTGTCATCAAACTCTTTGGTTTTGCCAAGCTGATGGGTGTGAAATGGCATCTTACTGTGATTTTAATTTCCCTGATTACTAGTAAAGTTCAGCCTCATGTCTGCTAGCCATTTGGGTTTCCTGTTCTGTCAATTGCCTATTTATATTATTGGCCCACATATAAATAGTTGTCTTTTTTATATTAATCTACAGGGGCTCTTTATATATTCACAGTACTAATCTTTTCTCATTTATGAGTCACAAAAAATTTTCACCTGTTTGTGGAGTGTCATTTTTTTTTAATAGGATATATTTTGATAAATATCTGGGATATATATTTTCCTAGAGGTTTTAGAGGAAACTTGAAAATAGAGAAAGTATAGGGCTTTCTCTTTTATAGGTGTTGACATGTTCAAAGTCTAAAATTATGCAGAGAATCTAAGTAGTATCACTTGAGCATACTAAAAGGGTCTTGTGACTTTCCATCCAGAATTGAGTGTTTATTATTACCCAGCTTTAAAAATACATGCATACATACATAAATATACATGTATAAACACACACCCTGTATATTTCCCTAATGTTTAATTTCCTTATTTTAAAACTATATTAAAAAGATGTTAAATGTATATAGTCTTTTGTGACTTGTTTTTTTCTCTCAATAATATATTTCTAATATTTATCCCTGTTTTGTGTGTAGTTCTAATACATTCATTTGAAATGTGTATAACATTCTTTTGCATGAATTTACCGTAATTTATCTATTCTCCTGTTGATGAGCATTTAGTTCTTCCCCACCAATTCTGTTTGTTTGTTCTTGCTGTTACTAATAATATTGTACAGTCTTGTATCATAACTCCTGGTGGCTATGTGGAAGTGTTTCTCTTAGGTATGTACCTAGATGATAAGGTATGCAAAAGTTGACTTAATGCCAAAATATCATAACACCAAATGATATTTCCAAATCATTTGTGTTTCTCGCATTATCAGTTTGTGAGAGAATCTGTTAACCTGCATCTACTCCCACACTTGATACTGTCAGACTTCTTCATCTTTTCCACTGGGGTGGGTATAATATCTCATTGTGAACTTGATTTGTATTCCCTGATTTACAACAACTCATCTGTCATGTCACTTCATATTTATTGTGTATCTGTATCTTGTCTATCTGTATATTGTAGATCTGTCCATGGTTCTTACCCATTCTTTTTTCTTCTGCACTTTCTGTTGATTTGAACATATTATTTATATATATATTTTTTAATTCTTGTTTTTTATTGAAGTGTAGTTGATTTACAATGTTAGTTTCAGGTCTACAGCAAAGTGATTCAGTTATACGTAGATATCTATATTTTTTCAGATTCTTTTCAATTACAGCTAATAACAAGAAATTGAATATAGTTCCCTGAGCTATACAGGAGGTCTTTGTTGTTAATCTATTTTATATTTAGTAAAGTGTATCTGTATATGTTCTTGATGCAAATATTTCATTGGTTAACAAATGTCTGTGGCTTGTCTTTTCACTTTCTTCAAGTATCTTTTGAAATAGAAGTAAAATTTAGTTTGATTGAATTTATGCATTTTTTTTTTTGTGGTAGAGTGATTATGTCTTATTTAAGAAACCCCTCCTTATCTCAAGGTTAAAGAAATATCTGTATTTTCTTCATAATTTTTTTAAAGTTTTGCTCTTGAAAATTAAGTCCTTAATTCTTCTAGAGTTGATTTTTGAGTATGGCATAGTATGTGGGGACCTAATTTCACTGTTTTTCCATGTGGATAACCAATGTTTTCAGCTCTTTTTACTGATCGTACCCACTTTCCTCTATAACCCTGCCATGTTGCCCTTACTTATGAATTTTATATTCTGTTCCTTTGGTCACTTAACCACACTGTCCTCATAAAATGTTACTATCTGTAGGGTGAGTCACCTACTTTACTTTTGTTCTTAAACGTTGTATTGATTATACCCAGCTTTTTGCTTTTCCATATACATTCTAGAACTGTCTTGTTGAGAGTCAAGAGCCCTGTTCACATTTTAATTAACATTGTAATGAATCTACAGATCAATTTTCTGGAGAATTGACATGTTAACGCTACTGTCTTTCTATCCATGAACATGGTATATTTTCCATTTAATTAAGTATTCATTAAAGCCTTTCAGAAAAATTTTATAGTTTTCTACACCATAATACTACCACTATCATCACTATAATCATATTGGTTTTCACTTAATAAAGCATTCTAAGGGTTTCCTGTGTTCCAGGCCTCCTTCTGTTACTTTGTATTCAGTCTTCCCAACAACCTTATGAAGTAGTCCTAGTAATACATGATATTTCATACAGGAAACTGAGGCACATAGAGGTTAATTGAATTGCCCAAGATCCCACAGCTAGTAAATGGCAGAAATAGGATTCCAAAACAAGGTGCCTGGATATAGTTTGTGCTTTTAATCACTACTCTATATTGCAAATAGGTTTTTCTCTTTTTGTGTTGGATTTATTCCTACATATTTTATAGTTTTTTTATTAAGATATAATTGACATATAATTTTGTGTAAGTTTAAAGTATATAGTATGTTGATATGATACATTTATATTTTTGCAATATGATCCACTCCTGTAGTGTTAGCTAACAACTCTATCAGGTCACATAATGATTGTTTCTTTTTTTTATGGTGAGAACAATTAAGATTTAGTCTCTTAGCAATTTTCAAGTTAATAATAAAATACTTTATAGTTTTGTAGCTGTTAAAATGGTAGCTTTTGAAAATTGTTTTTTAAATTACTTGTAGAAAAAATTAAATAGAAATGTAATTGATTTTTATATATTGATCTTATGTCTAGCAACCTTATTAAATTTACCTGTAGATTTTTAAAGGTATTTCTAGGAAAATTATGATGTCAGTGTAAAAGAGTAACATTTTCTTTCTTCCTTTTCAATCCTGTCTTTAATTTCTTTTTCTGGACTTATTACACTGGCTAGAACTTCTAGTGGGGATGCTGTCTTGTTCCCAGACTCAGGGAGAAAGAAGGACTTCAACATTTTATCACTTATTTCAATTGTATTTATAGATGTTTTATAATTAGATCCTGTGTCAGATTAAAGAAGTTTCTTCCTAGTCTATCAAGAATAAGCATTAAATTTTATTACATACTTTTTCTGTATCAAGGTAATGATTTTTTTCTTTAATCTATTAATATGCTGAATGACATATTTTAGTATAAACACAATTTGGTCATGCTATTATCTTTTTTATACATGGATTCAGTTTGCTAATATTTTGCTTAAGATATTTGTGTATGTGTGTGTACTGTCAGTACAGGACCATGTTAAAACAAGTTCACAGGTTGAAATTTCTGTACCCACTCAAGATATGCTTAGATCCAAGGTACCAGCCTACATGAGGGCAGACAGCAGCCATAACCTTTCAGAGATGGCTTAACTTTGTTTTCTTTTCTTTTTATTTTTCTTTTACTTCTTCTCTCAAGACTACTTTCATGTTATCTTTGGGTATCAGCTTAATGTGAGGAAGTTATCCTATGAGATGATCCATATTGGGCAAGCCCTGGATCTTCTCCCATGAAGCCATCAAACCAAAGCTCAAATGCAGCTATGGACCAATACCCTCAGGGCAAACGTAGCTTTGGCATGCTGACTTCCCGCCAAACTCTTTGGATTTGGGCTGCCTCGAGAATATGGCTTGCCCCCACTATCTTTTTAACTCACGGTCTTTAAGGTAGTTTTGTTTTAGTATCTTATTTACCATTTTTGGTTTTTTTTCAGTGGAGGAATTCATCTGACTATCCAAAAACAGAAATTCACATGAATTATTAAGTACTTTTTCTGTAAATTCTCTTTTCCAAATACTTACTTATTAGACAGGACATTCGGTTTATTAAGTTTGGACAGAACATTGGATTTATTAAGTTTTGGGAAGGACTAACCACTTATTTGTAAGATACATAGAAAATATATAAAATTAGTGATGCATTTCTATAATTGAGTGATTCTGGCACTTTAGTTTTGCTGTATCTTTTATTGCTATTTGAAGGATGTGCCCAAGTATTTCTGACCATTTATTTTTCTTGCCTTGAATATCACTTAGAAAGGTGTAACAGCTAAATATTTTCATGTGACATAAAAGCATTTTATCAGGAAATAGTGATATAATTTAATGAACATGTTACTGAATCTCAACTTTTTTATTTCATCATTTACTTATGAAAAGAAACAATACAGTGTTTTCTATTTTCATCAAGGTATTATACCTAAAAATCACTTTTCTTGAATTTGACTTTCGGATTTATTAAAATGTATTTTTTACTATACTCAAACTTAATATAAAATAATTGATGATAGTAATCTATGGCTGAGTATGTTGATGCGTCCCCAAGACCACCACCAATTTTGATTATTTGCTGGAAGGACTCAGCATACAAATGTACTTTGGGCTACAATTTGTTACAGTGAAAGGATACAAAGCAAAATTAGCAAAGAGAAAAGCACATGGGGCTTAGTCCAGGGGAAACCAGGTGCAAGCTTCCAAGGGTCCTCTCTCAGTGAAGTCACACAGGACGTGCTTAATTCCTCCAACAAGTTGTGATATCATGTGTGGAATGTTGCCAACCAGGGAAGCTCGTTAGAGACTCAGTGCCCAGGATTTTTATTGTGGGATGATCACATAGGCCGTCTCTGCCTGGCATGTACCAAAATTCCAGACTCCCAGAAGGAAAGCAGGTGTTCAACATAAACTATATTGTTGCACAAACAGTTTTTGGCACAGTGACCCACTCGTATGAGTTAATGCTGGTGGGAAGCGTCCAGAAATCCAGGTTCCCAGATGCCAGCCAAGGGCCATCCTTATAAGCAAGATGGCAATCACACCTGATATGTTAACTTGTTTCTGCACATGGAGCTGTGGCTAAGGTTTTTTTAAGCATTTACTATGTGGCAAGCTCTGTTATTTATTCATTTATTCATTTCACCCTCACAACAACTTCATAGATGAGAAACAGAGAGGTTAAGAAACTTGTCCAGGGTTGCACAACTAGTAACTAGTAAATCCGAATTCAAATCCAGGCTTCAGAATCCATGACTTACCAAACACTTTATTGATTTTTTAAAACTATGTTCATCTTGTTCCACCTCATGGATAAGATGTTTCATATGTTTCCATACAACTGTGATTAAAAATTGTCTTCATATAACTTCTTTTAATCTTCAGTGTTGTTTCATGATTCTTAATTTTCAGGTTTGGAAATTGATTCTAATCATCACATGCAAACTTTTCCTGATCCCATTGGCTTTTCTCAGCCTTTGTGTTTCTGAATTAGAGGCTCTGAGTTGGTTTTTTTCTTTTTTCCCCATCTTCCTACAGAAGACTTCTCTGGTCCTTGGTCACTAATTTTAGTTTCACTATTCTGTCTATGCTTCCTTTTGGTATCTTCAGAGATGTAGCAATTATAACTGCAAGCAGAGAAGGTATCACTGCACTGTGGTATAATGAGGAAAGACAGCAGCATTTTCTGTTTTGCTTCCTTCCATGTAATTCTCATTGTGTGAACCATATTGTCTACCTCCGTGTATTAGGCGGTGACGTAGGGAATGGCTTTTAAAGGCCCCTAGATGGCCATCTGGGATATAACTAATAACTAATACAGCTGATTGAGTGTGCCTAAGTCTACTTTAGATTATTTTTTTCTGATTGAAATGAAGAACTCCACTATTCGCTATATCCATTCCCAAGAAAATACATTATAGCTTCGAGAAAAGTTTGAGTGTTAACACATGTGCTGAAATATGATACAGATGTTTAATGTCTTACTGTAATATTAGTTTACTGTTCATAGTCACCTGCTTTTTTGATCCCTGCCTGAGCGTGCTTGCTTTATTCCATAACACCTGTTCCCAAGAATATATTTACAGTCTGTTGTCTTTTCTAAATGGTTAGCACATATGTTACACAAAAGTTGATTTTTACTGGTGTCATTCAGTAAATACCTTGACGATTCCTTGTTACTTTATTTTCAGTATTATTTTATTTCAGTGTAATACCAAAGAACCTTTTTTACTGAAATACCAGGTAAAAAGTCAAGGTGGAGAACGGAGATGTGATACTTTAAGTGCTCATGGATATGAAACAAGTTATTTCTAGTTTTAACTTTTTAAAAGGAATTGTAAAACTTTTAAACTACTACGTGATAATAAATGTCCTTGTATTTCCATAGGCTTGGAAAGCTTCCGTTTCTTTTGCTATGCTTATGGGGTCCCCTGGGTCTGGTTGTTACCTTTGCTACCTTCTATTCTGGGTCTTTGCCCTACGGTTCCCTGTTTAAACGCTGCATCATCAGAGAGGCCTTCTGTATCCAAAGTGGCTTCACGCTATCACTCTTCCCCTCAACAGTGAATCTCTACCTCCCAGTTTTACGTCATTCATGGCATTTACCAGTCTCCAAGACAGTCTTTTTACTTCGTTTACTTATTGTCTGTTTCTTACACTTGACTATAAAACTTCACGAGAGCAGTGATGTATGTGTCTGTTCTGTCTTGGTTACCTCTGGACGTTCAAGTTAGCACAAAGCACGTGGTTATTTAGTTCTTGTTGAATGAATCAGCAAATTAATTTATTAAAGACTGCAGATAATTAAGTTTTTTATCTTAGATATGATATTTGGTCTATATCAATTCAAACGTGTCAGATTTCCATTGGGTTTCTTAGAATTTGAGGAGGAGTTCCAGACTGACCTTGGCTTTAGGCTCCAGTAATTAGCTAACTAAAAAATTAATAATGTGTATATGTATTCTCTAGGCTTGATCAAGTATTCTGATCCTTTGGACCCTGAAGATTCTGTATGTGCTATAAATCATTACATCTGCAGTAAATCAGGACTCCTGACAAATTTCAGGATACCAAATACATAGTTTCATTGTTTTGTGTCCACTGGAAATATTCTAAATCCAGAACAGTACAGATAGTAATATAACACTTGCATTTTAGTTACTTAGCTTTCTTTAGTTTTAAATTTTGTCATATTTGCTTCAGATTTTTTAAAAAATCAAATATTACCCAAAAAGTTGAAAACCCGTGTGTATCCTTCCCTAATTCCTCACCCTTTCTCTCTAGAGAGAACCATGTGATCAATATTTTGGTAGTTATCAATCTTGTGCATGTTTTAATACTACTGCATAGATATTTATTCATTAACGGTATGTTATCCTGCTTTGCATGTTTTCAAATGTTTTATACATGGTATCATATTGTATGTAATCATGACCTTGATTTTTTACACTCATTAGGTTTTTGAGATCCATCCATAAAGATACATGGAGCTCTTGTAGTTCATTTATTATCACTGGAACGTAAAATCTCATTGAAAGGTAATTCTACATTTTATTTGTCCATTCACCTGTGGATGGACATTTAGGCTGCTTTCAGTTACTCACTATCACTATTTCAATTAATGCTGCAGCAGGTTTTCTTGTATCTTTCCATCTGTACACATTTGCAAGAATTTCTCTAGGGCAGTGTCTTACAATCTTTTTCACCTTATTGCATTCAAAGACAATGAGATTATTTATAAAGCACATTTAGGTAAACAGACAAGTTGCTTTTGGCTGAAGGCAAACAGCCTGCCTGCCCAAGAGACTTTGGGGCACAATATCTTGGCACACATGCAAACCATCTGTGACAGAGTTTTGGGAAGCTGTGTTCTAGAACTATTTCCCTAAGAGGATTCTTAAAAGCTATGCTTTTCTTTGTGTATTTATAGGTTGATGGCTATAACTTTTCAAAGTTTAATGGTTGCAAAGTATATAATTTCCAGTGTGTTGTACACATTGACATTTAAAAAGAAAACTGTTATGTCATTCTTAAATGTATCCAGTGGAACCTACATACTACAGTGACTTGACACTCATCATTTTTCTTTCAAAAATGTGTGAACAACAAGCATTTAAAATTATGTGAATGGTTCTTTACCAGTTTGAAATTTTACATCCTTTCCTTTTGAACTCATATTTTTATTTTTCTTCCCTAAGTTTTATCCTAATGTAATATTTTTTCACCTTTTTGGTTTTCATTGTCAATATTTTAAAATCAGGTTTATCGAGGTATAACTTACAGATTGTAGAATTCTCTAATAGGTGTATTATAGTTATACGAGTTTTGACAAATATATACAGTTGTGTAACCAGCACTACAATCAACATACAAAATACTCCTGTCCTTTCAGTTCCCTCCCTCTACTCCCAGTCTCTGGCACCACTGTTTTGTTTTTTTAAACCCCTATATTACTGCCTTTTCCAGTCATGTAAATGGAATCATACACTTTGTAATCTTTTCTGTTGGGCTCCTTTCCCTTCACATAATGCATCTGAAATTCATCCATGCCGACGCACATATCAAGGGTTAATTCCGTTTAAATGCTGAGTTGCATTCTGTTGTATAGGTGTACCATAGTTTGTTTATCTATGGACCTTGGGTTGTTTCCAGTTTGGAGTGATTATGAATAATACCACTATATAAACATTAGTGTTCAGGCTTTTGTTTGGATATTTGTCCTCATTTCTTTTGAGTTAATATGTGTGATTTCTGAGTCACATGGTAGATGTACGTTTTAATTTTATAAAGAAACAGGCAAACTACTTTCTGCAGTGGCTGTACCGTTTTGCATTCCCACTAGCAGAACATGAGACTGCCAGTTGCTGTACATTGTTACTAGCACTAGGTATTGTTAATTTTTTGTTTTGTTTTAGTTTTTAGCCATTTCTAACAGGGGTATAGTAGTATTTCATTGTACTTTTAATTCATACTTCCCTAATGACTAATGACTTAAACAGTTGGGGTTTTTATCCTTGTTTGCCATCCATATCTCTTGTAATGAAGTGTATGTTCAAATCTTTTGCCCATATTTCTATTCATTTTTTAAAATTACTGAGTTGTAAGAGATTGCTGTGTATTCCAGATACAACCCCCAGTCTGTGACTTTCATTTTCCATTTTTTTACATTTTCTTTCCTTATTTTGATGAAGTCCAATTTATCAATTTATCAAAAGCTTTAGCCTTTTTTTTGGCTTTTTCTTAGAAATCTTTGCCTAATGCAAGTATGATAGTTAATTTTATGTGTGAACCTGACTAGGCCATGGTATCTAGTTTTTCATCAAACACGAGTCTACATGTTGCTGTGAAGATGTTTTTAGGATGTGATTAACATTTAAATCAGTAGACTTTGAGTAAAGCAGATGACTCTCCCTAATGTGGGTGGGCCTCATCTAATTAGTTAAAGGACATAAGAAAAAGACTGAGATTCCCTGAGGAGGAAGGAATTCTGCCTCTGGACTACCTTTAGACTTGAGAGACTATAACAGCAACTCCTCTCTGGACTCTGTTATTTAGCATGGATCTATTTGCCCTTGTGCCAGTACCACATTCTCTTACTTGTGGCTTTGTAGTATCTTAATATCTAGAAGTATAAGTTCTCGAACTTTGTAACTTCTTCAGAATTGTATTGACTGCCCTTAACTCAGTGCATTTCCTTATAAATTTTCAAGCTCTCATTCTTAAGTGCTATGGTCTACTGCCCCAGAAGTGTTATTAGTTTTCATTTAAATGAAATAGCTGAGATAACCAAGCTGACTGACCCTAACGCCTGTCCTCTTAACAGCTACACTCACTGCCTCTCTGTAAGCCATAGAGTTTATAGACATGTTTTTAATCATTTGTTTTCTTTTAAGTAATTAACATTTTCCGCATTTTATTACTTAGTCTCCACTATTATTTTTCAACTTAACTATAAACCACCTTCAAAAGAAAAAAATGGAAGCAACTCCTCAGTGTAGGATCAATTTGAAATGTGGTAAGAATCTTTGACTATGATGTCAATTAATTTGAGTGCTTTCATCTGACTCTGCAGTCCAGTATTCAAGGGATCATACAAATAAATACTAAGAACGGTATGCTTGCAAAGTTTATATTGAATGGAACTTGAAAAGTACTAATAGGCCAGATGTGAAAGCGGATACACTAATATTAACATGTACACTCTTACGCATATCTGACATTTCTGATAGAGCAACTTTGTTCCAGAGAATTTATCCATAATGAATCTTGCTTAAACTTCGTCTGCAACTCCATAACATCCCTGTGTTGAAATAGGGGAAGAATCATCACTTTTTTTCTTTTTATAATTAGAAGAAGGAAAACCTTATGAGGTTATAGCCAGAGTAAGTCAAGCTGAATATCAGGTAATCTTATATCATAAACCCATCCACACCCTACTTAGAAATCATTATCTCCAGGAGTAAGAATTGGAACGACAGTCTGCATGAGCCCAGCAGTACAGGTTAGCCTACGAGTTAGCTTGGTTTGGTAAAGGTGAAGTGTGCTCTTTGTGTTCTTCAAAAAATATTTATTCAGACATGAATGTAAAAGAAAATTATGGTATATGTAAGCAATCAACATTTGGTTTTTTGTTCTGTTGCTTGGTCTTCTGGGGGAGCTTTTTGTATTTGGCAGCTAACCATAGTCGAGGAAATTAAACACATTGTAGTTCACCGAAAAATAGACCAAATTCAAGTTGAGTAAGTGAAGTGGCTTCACAGATTATACCACAGTTAATATTATAATCGCTAAAGTAAACAAGTAAATGAGGAAGAGAGCAGAACAGGTGCTACGGTACTGAAAACAAGCAGCATCTGGAATGGCTCACGTGATAAAGGGAAAAGAAAGCGCCCTGACTTTCACAGAAGAGATGTCTTCCTTACGTCTTTAACTGCGAACAAAAGGAGTGAGGCAGAGTAGACTAAAAAGAGAAACAGTCTAGTGATACGAGCCCGTCCACCAGAGCTTAACAGAAACAACGGAGAATAGAAAAAAGTGGGGCTAAATATCGAATACAATAGCTATTGAATACTGATCAAAGGGCAGGAAAAGGGGGGAATATGTTTTGGCAAAGAGAAAGGTCAAGAGAAAACAAAGTACAGCTTAGATCAATTCAAATGAGGTAAAAGAATAAAGGAAAATAATACCAAGTAGACAGTATTCAAGGATAATGAATGTATGTCCTAATGTTATGCACATTGCTTAGCAACAAGCAACTTAAAAAAAAAAAAGAATGAAAAAGGAAGTACAAAAAGCAATTAAAGGAAGAAAGAGACATATGCCTCGTAAAGTAATCAGGTACAAGGTGAAAATGAGAAAAGCCAAGATGAAAAGTGAATTTAGACCTTAAAGAGGGTTAAGATAAACATTCACATTTGTTAACTGTCTCTTAGGTCAATTTAAAAGAAACAGACACTGGGTTGTAATAACCAATAAATAAAATACCTGCCCAAAGAAGACATATTGATAGCTATGAAAAATGTACTCTCTACTCTTTGTATAAAACACTGAAAATAGATTTAGATATTCATATGGTTTAATATTTTAAGAAAGTGTATTTTAATTCAGGATGATAGAAAGAAATCTGGGAAAATGATTATTTTAAAAATATGGTTAAGGAAGGCGTTCGGCAATGATTTTCATCTTTCATTTTCTTATTTTGGAAATAGATTGTTGCTTTGTACATACCTAATACCTTATTAAAATATTTGGACAGTAGGTAGCATCCAATACGTTTGTAAAGTTCAAAAGGACCTTTATGTAAATAATGGCTTCTAAAGGCCAGTAGATGCATTTGAAAATAAGCAAATAAATCGATTCAGCCCATACTCCGCAGTGAAAATAGAACACATTTTCAATGTATGAATTTAGATTTGACCTTGTAAACACTGTGAAAGCATTACAAACCCAAATACCACAGTTACCACAAGGGTTCATCTGGTGAACGATTACTGTCTCAAAATACTCTTGAGTGTGTCCCAAATGCAGGCTAGAATTTTTCTCTTATCTTTTGAAATAGCAGGGCCTCAAGTCTTTTCCCTCTGACCCATGTTGTAAGTGATCAGCATTGCACGGTGTTGGAGAGAAGGCACAGACTTAATTACAAATGTAGAAGCAGTTGTACGAAAAGTGGTAACAATCAGGTTCTTTTTATTACTGAGTTTTGGGACCTGAATGTCATTATTCATGATATAGCTTCACAGAGCTTTCTGCCAACTGGAGTTCCTCCGGCTCACTGTCTTGAGACTGGTAAATTAAAGTGCGCGGTTGGCTCTCAATATCGTTACTCAGTGTCTTAATGTATGAAGGGGTGCCTTTTGAGATGTTCTTTTTCTTTGAGACAGTGCTTAGAATTTACCCATTGCTAAGGTGGAGGACTTTTAATTAAAACAGCAGATCAAAAAAACTGCCACACCCTTTTCTGGAGTACAGTGCCGTGTCATTAAGTTTGAGACACCACAGATCCCAGGGCACCCTCTTACCATGTGCCACGGATGAAAAAAAAATTCTGCCCTTTAAACTGGGGCACAATGCTGAGATACCAGCCAGGGTAAGATGCACCGCAGTTTTAGAGATTTTAAATTGCGTGGGGAAAGATATCCTGAGGTACATCAGAATGGAGACAATACTGAGGTAGGGAAACAAATTAGGAGAACATACAATGAGCTTGTGAGGAGATGATAGGGTATGTGTTATGGGCTGAACTGTGTTCCCCTAAAATTTCTATGTTTAAGTCCTGACTCCTAGGACTTCACTCTAACTACTTGGAGACAGGGTCTTTAAAAAGTTAATTAAGTTAAATGAGATCATCAGGGTGGGCCCTAGTCCCAAATGACTGGTGTCCTTGTAAGAAGAGGAAATTAAGGCACAGACACAGAGGGAAGGCCGTGAGAAGACGCGTGGAGAAGATGGCCGTCGGCCTCAGAAGAATCCAACCCCGCTGACACCTTGGTCTCAGACTTCCAGCCTCCAGAATTATAAGCACCTAAATTGCTGTTGTGTGGGCCACCCCATCTGCGGTATGTGTTACCGCAGACATGGGTCAAGGCTGGTGAGGAGGGAAAACCCGAGACAGACTTGGGTGATAACAAAATCTGGTTATAGGTGGCTAAGAAGGAAGTTTATTTAGAGGATCCTGGTGTGGGTGACTGGGTAGATGGTAATACCGTGCACCCAGAAAAGTAACACAAGGAAAGAGGAAGCTCAGCAGTTCTGAGGCAAAAGACAACCTAAAGTGTTTAGAACACGTAGAGTCTGAGGAGACACCCAGAGAGAGGTGCTCAGTAGGAAGTGAAGATATGGGTGTGGAATTCAGAAAACGGGACTGAGAGTTTATTCTGGTTTCAAACAGGAGCACGTCACTCTCCCAGCTTAAAACTCTTGAATGGCTCCTAGTTACGCAGATTGACTAGATTCCTACCTGCCAATGGCACTCTTGGATTATCTGCTTCAGGCGCCTTCCTACTCAGACTGGTCTCCGACCACTGAAATATTTCTAGTTCCTTAAAGGATTGGGACCTGCACCTCTGTGCCTCTGCACGTGCGGCATTCTGTATCTGTAATTGTCTTCATCCTCCCTCCCTTTGTCTCACCGACTCGAACTCACTTAAGACTCAACGTAGGTAGCACGTTCTGCAGGAAGTCTTACTTCCAAGTGACCGGGAGGAAATACGGCAAATAGCAGTGGTACGAACTGAGGAAGGTGTTAATTATATGAAAAAGTCTCCGTATGAACGCAGTAAAAAAGAATGTGTTCAATGTATGTTAAGCTAGTTGTTAGAGACTCTTCTCATCCTGCAGAGCCTCTGCGAAGCTTTCCTAAAGGACAGGTTATGAAACGTACATCTCCTTTCTGTCACGTACGTAGCCATCAGCCCAGGACCCAGATCCTCGTATTTAATCACATCCTAAGTCGGGGGCCCTGTGCAAAGGGTTGTGGCGGAGCCCTCACACTCAGCAGTCTCGGTCTTCAGCCCTAGACACAGTCACAAGGCAGCTTTCCCCCGGCTTTTCTGAAAAATAAGTATAAATTGCAAGAAATGCAGTGCGAATTGTGAGATGTCAGTACATTAGCAGTGGCCTGGGAAATCTGATGGAGTCGGGGGGAAAGGTGTAAATTGCAGGGCATGATAAAGGGGAGGTCAGTCTGTTGGTAATGCAGGGAATGGGATGGACTTAAAGAAAAGGCATCAATTACAGGGTAATGTAAAGAAGAGGTCAGTACATTAGTAACATGAGAAAACTGGCAGATTTGGGAAGAAAAGGTGCAAATTGTAGGATAATGTAAAATTGGGGCATCACTGGAAAGATGAGCTTACATCATACTGAGGAAGCTTGCTGGCCATACAGACCCTGGCTAGAACTTTCAGTATTTTTATAGTTCTAGCTCACAGCAGATCGTTATGTCTTTTAGAATTATTAATTAAATTTGAAGCTAATATTACAGAGCAAAATTATTGTTCTTGCTTACTAGAGAAAAAAAAACTGAGTCAGAAAGGTTCCTTCAAAACTTCTGAACCTGCAAACCACATATGTGTTAGTGCTAACAAACACATATCTTTTGGGGGATACTTTGCAGCACACAGACATGTTCCTCTGCGGGGCTCTGCAAGTATGATTGTCACTGCTGGGTTCAAGATAGAATTTAAAACAATCATACAATTAAGAGCTTTTTGTATGAAATGTTTAATTGAAGTATAACAGATAACGATAGACTGTGTGAGCTCTGTGGACCTCTCTTGTTTCTACAAATCTTAGGAGTAAGGCGATGACTGCCTTTTGTTCCACAATCTCTTTTCAAGGAAGTTTAAGCTAGTTGTATAGTGAACAACCTTGGAAACAGAGTTAGTGTCTCCCTCCAGAACAAAAGACAGGCATGTTTACAATCATTTAAAAAGACCCAGGCTCCCTAAACTCTAGATTCCTCTTCTGCGATGCAACCCGAGGTGTGCACAGGTATCTGTTAGCCCATCTCCATCATCCCATAGAATCTGGAGGCAGGGGTAGTGACACAAACGTGTGATACTCGTGCTGCCCACCGTGCCGTGAGTGATGACGTCCTTTGCCTCGGAGCCAGCAGACCTGGATCTTCTGCCAGCATCTGTGAAACTGTGGCAGGCCACCTTGGTAACTTGCCAGGAAACTGAGCTCTCAGACCCTTTGCAGTTCTTACCGGTTTTATCAATAGGATGGGATGCTGACAGTGACATGGCTTGCTGGAAGAATGGTGAGGAAATCATGGTTCTTACCAGAAGTTGAAGGAAGTCCAGGGGAATTAGTGAATATGTTGACCAAATGATATGGTCAACCAGGCCTAACAGTCCTCTGCCTTGGTGTGCTTGTTAATGAAGAGCCATCAGGAAGGTTCACAGCTGTCCTGGGTTGTGCTCTGTCCCCTTCAGGCAGGAGGACTTCTCCAGTGACCAATATGGCGGTGAGCCTCAAGTCCACTCTGTGCAAACTAGTAATGTCTAGCAGTTAGATTCATATTGGTTGGGCAGCAGGTTCCACCCCATTTCAGACAACAGCTGGGTAGACAGATACCTGTATTGAGAATGAAGGAAATTTCATGACTGCTGTGGGCGGAAGCCAGGAGAGGCCTTTGCACTTGGGCTGATTCCCTTGAGAGATGAGGGGCGGGGGGGCCCCATGATGCCTGTTAAGGGAGAATGGCGACAGCTGAGCCACTCTGTGCTCTGCGGTGCCAGCTTCAGCTCCACTTGAAGGTAAAGGTCTCAAAATTTTTGCAGTGTTTAGCCAAACTAAATAATATACACCTGAAGATCCATATTTGCAACAACAGCAAAAATTTTTTGAAAAGCAAGGCAATGATATATTCACAACTTAAGAGAGCGATTACTTTTGAAGGCAAGGCACAGGACTGAGGTCAGGAAGGAGCATGCAGGCAGCGGCGAAAGTATCGGTCATTTTCTAGTTCTTAGGTTGGGCTGGGCTCACAGGGTTTAGTTTTATTATCATGTTTCATAATGTAGCTGTTTGTTAACATACATTCATTCTTCTGTGTGTATCAACTATACATTTTTATGACCAGCTTAAGGAAATTTAGTTTATAATTAAAATTATTGGATTGCTATAAATTACATCGCATCTGCTAGATCCCTATATGGATTTTGGTAGAGTGGAGGATAATGTCTTCCCTTGAGACCCCTACCATATCCAGCAGGAAAATGGTACATCCACATACCTTCGTGCCAGAAATACTGGAGAGGCTGAGTTTTTGACCTTTCTTAGGTAGGAGATCTGTCATGAAATTATTGCAAATTAAGTGCTCTCATATTTGCCTAAACTGAGATTGATTGAGTTATTTTAGCTTGATGACTAATTCTAGGTACTGTTGTTTTTCGTTATTCCTAAAACACAGACTAAACACTTTGGATATTTATAGTGCTGAGGGAATTTACCCGGGCATTTGGGAAATTTGGGGAATTATATGTACTGTACCAACTTCTCTGTCCAAGGGTGATGGGGAAGGCTATTTCCCTTCCTAACTATCTTCTATCTGATTGAGAGAGAGACAGAGAAACAGAGGGAGACAGGGGCAGGGGTGGGGGGGAGAGAGAAAGGGCACTTCAAATGTTTCTCAGGTGGTGAAACTCAAAGGAGAATTTTGTCTTTCTTGTGTCCCCTGGGAGTGACTATAGCTCCTCTCTGCAAGCTTAGCCCCATTCGAGGCCTCTGGGAGCTCTCCATCTCTTATCAGAGTGGGAGGCTAGCACGTTGCTTGGTCCAGCTGACCTTGAGAGTTAAGACACTAGATTCTGTGTGAGGTCACCCTTAGGATGTTGTCATCCTACTACTGCTAAAAATTTTCGTGCTTTGTTTCATTTACTGTTCCCAGCAACTCCAGGGTGGCTGTTTTCATCACCCGCATTTTATATTGCAGCAGGGCTTAAAGAAAAGGGTAGAAACTTCCTGTTCTCCAAGCCAGAATGCAGAGTCTGTTCTGCGGATTCCAGAGTTCCTACTTTTAACAATGCCTTGTCACCTCATCCATTAATTCTAACACTGTCGTGTGAGTATCCAGAATTTTTTTTCACCTAATGGACATCAGAGTGCCACAGGGTTGTGGCGATTGGAAGTTACGTAGTAGGGACATGTAGGCAGGAGGGAGAGTACATTGCTGAGATCCTGTTACCCCTCTTTTTAGGGAATTCTGTACTTTTCCTTCTTATCAAGACCCTGTCTTTGTTTTCTGGCTGCTTGATATTTTTGGGTGAGCTGGGGTTAACATTCCTAAAGTATGAAGGGGAGGGACAAGCACATTAGAGATATTTTTATTTTGCCAAACATGATAATATTTCTTTAACGTACAGGAAGGAGACACACCTTTGTTTCTACAAGAAAGCAAGCAGGGTGCGAACCATGTTTCCGTCTCTGGTTTTCTCATGAAAGCTATGAGCCTCGTTTTCCTCCTGATCTATAATTGGTCCCTAGGAGGGAAGTCAATTACTTGACGTGAAACGGGCTTCAAAGGCAGAGTTTGAAGTGTCTTTATCCTTAGCTTGCAGATTTGTCTTTAGTCAGCCACTGAAAAAATAAACAAATACTTTAATCTGAAAGATAGCAGGAGGAGCCCCCCAGGGGGTGCCCACCAGGAAGAGAACCCCTAGTTGTAATGAATCCAGGAGAGCGTTGTACAGAAGACGGTTCTCTGCTCAGCTCCACGGGTTACTTTTATCTCGATATGTACGTATACCTGCCTCATTTTGCAGGGGCATGATACAAAACCAAAGTCTCTTTTTCCATAGTAGGAATATTTCATATCATAAACTTCCTGAGGACCATACGCAATAACGGTTGAACTATTATAATGCATAATTCGACACGCCGCCACTCTCACTCACAAACTCCATGAAGGTCTTGGAAGATGATCAGAAAGAAACCTTTCCTTTTGTTTCATCCTTCTGAGTTTCTGCTCAGGGTTCGGGTTCCTGGAGGCAGTGATCAGACTGTACACTGTTGATGCATCACATAAACAGGTGTGTACTGCACACCTATTGTGAGCTTAGTACAGAGGTTTTCCCCTTTGGAAGTGACACAGTATAGCCCCCAACTAAGAACAGATTGGTTTCTAAAGTTCAGGGAAGTTGGACCTGGAGCCTGGAGTGTGATGCCTGACAGCATGATAGAGTGGTGCTTAGTTTCCCAGGCGAGCCCGCCAGCACCTTGCATCCCTAGAGCGGGTGGCCCGCACCCTAATGCCTGTGGGAACTGTTAGTGTTAAAATACAGGGAGAAGGAGGCGGAGCCTCTCCTCTGCCTTTCCAGGCTCTAAGCTTATCCCTTCCTCCTCGTCCTCCTACCTCAGAGGCCCCCAGTGTCCTCATGTCACACAGCTCCCAGATCACCTGCCGTTTCCCCCCCTCCCACACCCCATCCAAGCTCTCGTTTCATCAGTGGAGCTGATCTCAGCTGGATGTTAGTAGGGAGGTACTTTGGATTAAACTAATTCATACTAATGTGTACTTAACTGATAGTTTCTTAATCCTCCCACAGGCATTTGCATTATTAAAAGAAAATGCTTATTAAATGCTTATTAACTCAAACAAATATAGATGATTCAGATGACTACAGTGAAATAAGAGATTAAGGTGGAGTGAGGGGAGTTGTGTGGGGCTGGGGTGTCACCGTGGAGGCAGAGCAGCCCTGCGTGGAGTTTATTCCCTGAGGATTGCTCCCCTAAGCTGGTCCTGCTTTTCATCACTTCTTTCCTTGTGCTGCTTCTGAACTCATTACTTCTAGAAAAGGCCAAGCATTAACACAGTGAGGCAGCAGCAGATGCCCCGTTGGTGGAGGGGAGGGGTGGGGAGGGCAGAGGTGCTGGCTGAGGACATCGATGGCTGGTGGTAGGTGTGAGCTGTGTGCAAGCTGGCTGCTATCAGGCGTGCGTATTGCCCTAAGGAAGGAGACAGAGGAATCTCACTAAACAGCAGAAATCAAGAAATCATTAAGCAAATCCAGGCCTTCCAGACAGTTCCTGCCTCCATACTCAGGTACCGTCTCATCAGGAAAATAGCGCTTAGGGAAATAATTGCACTAAAACAAGACCATCACAAATCTCTCTACTTGCTATGTTAGAAAAGCAAAGGATGCCATGACTGCTTATAACCGGGGTCCTAAGTGACATGGATGGCGGTCAGATGGCTTCTTGGAGGAGGGGCATTTCAGCAAAGCCCTGGGGATCTAGTTGGCTCAGTCACGCGAGGAGGGTGGGGAAGGCCAGGCCGTGCGGAGAGCTTCTCAGGCAAAATGCACAGGGTGTGTGAAATCCGGGCAGGAAAGGCTCTTGGTGCCTCTGAGGAACTGCCTGGAGGAGGAACCTGTGGGTGCAGGAGCCCTGAGATGGATGCAGCTCTGTCCCCGGGTTTTGTCGGCTACGTCCAGGCTTGGAACCTCAAAGGTCAGGGGTTGGACTTCAAAAATTTTAAGTGAACGAGCAACTGGTTATAATGTGCAGCCCCGACTATATGAGTAGTTAAGGTTTAGGGAAGGAAAACCGATTAGTGGGGCCATTCAGATCTGAAGGGAGAATAGAGCCAGTGTGCTGGTGCCTCCTCTGGGGAGTTTGTAATCTGAGGGGTTCCCAGCAAGACCCCTGCTCCAAAATATCTTTCCAATCACTCCTGCCAGAGAGTCTAAAATCCTACAATTGAAGAATTAATCTCTTTTAGAACTTGGGCTTTCTAACAACCAAGGCATAGGCAAAATTGGGGCGTAAGTTAACATTTTTTAAACTGTTCATCGTTTTCTAAAGTGCCTTATCTGTCTCTCTGTGACATCTCTTCCTCTTTTAGATGCCCAGGGCTCGTATGTCAGTCTCTAAATCAGCACCTGATTTCAAGACAGGATCTGTCTGATATGACTTGAGTGAACCTTGTGATGCAATTTGGAATCAGTCTGTTGCCTTCTTCTAAGATGTAAATTTGTGACTGACTGGAACTCAAGTTGCTGTAAGTGATAAAGGAAATGTGTCGGCTCTCACAACTGAACCCTCGAGAGGTGACTTTGGCTTGGGGATAATTCAGTCAGAGCTGGGGTGCTCTTTCAGCCTTGCCTTTGCCCCCAGTTCCACTGTGATCTTGTTCTGATGCTCCTAATGGTTGCGACACTGACTGCAGCAGCTCCAGCCCTCACACCCATCATCTCCCTAGCCCCAGGTGAGAGAGCTGCTCTATTTAGAAGGGGAGTCAGAAGTCCTGGGCTTCTCTCCAAGGTGGTGGGACACCCCTGAGCTAATTATGGGGGCCAGGAGTATCTGCTAATCTAAGAACCAGTCACTGCGGGCAAGGCACTGGCACCCTGCTGATTGGTAGAGCACACCCTGGCACTGTGGGAGTGGGTGAGATCCTTTTCTCCCAAATCACACGGATCCTGGATACCAGCAGTGAGGACAGGGTCAAGGGGGTTCTAGGGAAGCACCAAACAATGCTGACAGCATAGGGGTGTTTGTATTTAAAGCCTTACATCTGTCTACTCACAGAATGTTACAGAGACATGGGTACCAGCAAGAGATGGGAAAGGAATTGTTTTCAGAGTGGATAGTGGGGCCATCTAAGAGTCCTGGAAACTTGTGCCCCCCACACTTCCCCTGACACACTCAGTCTCTAATCTGCTAGTGTAGCTCAGATTACCCACGTGATTTTTCTCTCTGACACTCCGGTGCCACTGACATTTGAACTGGGGAGTCTGAAGTTTAAATAGGCTAAGTGTGTGGGTGTGGTAGGTAGAATTCAAAAAATGTGTGGGTCCAGTTCATTTAGGACAATTGTGCCTTATTTAAAACTGTTTGTTATTAAAAATTTTTTTAAACAGTGTTCCTCTTTGGATGTGTTAGAATGACTTTATAAATTGGGGTTTGGCAGAGGGAAAGGAGATACAAATAAGGGTTGTTAGTGAAAGGTTTGACCGTCTTTTGTTCTCTGTGTACTATATCTAAGTTTAAAGAGATTTAAACATTCAGAATATATAAATTTTTATTTTTTAATGGGAATGGTTTCATTTCTTATCATTTTTACCTGTCTAAATAATACATCGTTATATTGAATCCTTCAGAGATCTTGCCAAATAAGGCAAAATATATAGCATTAAAAATTTTAACCTCAGATCCTTTCTTCAAAAGGTTAACCAACTCTATTTTGTTAATGTTCACATAAATATTAAAATTAAAGTGATCATATGTGTTTTCGTCAACAAACATTTATCGTGTGAAGGGTGCTTCCTAGTTGCTGGGGATACAGAGAAATTGAAGGCACACTTCCTGTCCTCAGGAGACAGCATATGATCTATTTGGGGAAAAAAGGCAAAAAAAAAAAAAAAAAGGAAAATAAACAGTAGCAGGTTATTCACTGCCTAGATCCACGGGGTGAGATGAAATAAGCAGTTCAGAAAAGGGAGCAGTTGTTGGGGTGTGTGGTGGTCCTATATCCTGCAGAGGATGGGAGGGGCTCGGATTCTGCAAGGAAGGAAGGAAGGGGAGGCCATCCCGGGCCACCAAGTAAGTTTGCGTTTGCAGTTGCATTTTATTCTGTTTTCCCTAAAATTGTTATTAGAGCATATTGCTTCATTCCAAGATTTTCTTTGTTGTACTACAATTTCCTGTAGAATTGTTAGGATTTGGTCATATGAATCACTTCTGACCATTTGTATGTTTTCTAAAATTTCTGTAATGATTCCTTCTTACTCTTTTAAAATTGTTTTACAATGGTATAATAATATAATTCTAAATTTATTTTATGGTGATGAACAAGTTATGGCCAGAAGAAATCTAGGAGACAAAAGTATCCACAGTTACATTTCTTGTGAAATAAATGTAGAGACCATTTCCTATCTGTAGGTTCTGTCTACACCGTCACTGTTTTTCAGCATCTTGAAATGTTCTGAACTGTTGCTCACTTCTGTCTTGGCTTGACACATTCAGACATGAGAATTTCAGAAAATTGAATTCTGACTATGATCCAGTTGGCAGACTATGATCTTTGCTGGCTTTATTTGACATTGATTTGTTGTATTCTTCAATTAATTTAGGTATAAACATGAAATTTCTCATGTAGTGTTATTTCTTTTTAGTTATTTCCTGTCCTTTACTCTCCATTTCTTTCCACCAAGCCCAGAAGCACCTATCTTTGACTTGTGAGTTCCTTCTGGGTAGGAATCATCGAATCCCTGGAGCTTTGGACAGTGCTCAATAAACGCTTAGTGAGTGAATGAGAGCATTTCACATATGATTAGAAAGAAATAATACAGAGGAGATTAGGTACAGGAACATATGTATGATTTTAATTTTCACATAGGATTTTTTATTTAAACAATCTGTCTTACTAAAGCAACTTCCTGCTAGTTTTACCTAGTCAGGAGCTAATCTTGATATAAAGGAGGTAAGATTTATAAGCCTAACAAAGAACTCTTGAACCTCAGTTACTTTGTAAGACAGACGTGTTACCTGCGACATATTAACACATTAGACAATGTGGATGCTTAAATTTTAAAAGCTCTTTGGCTTTTACTTCTGCATAATTATGTTCTTTTCAGAACAACTTCTATATTGTAGATTCCACATGTGTCTTTCAAACTAGTCAACACAACTAAAATTTGATCATGATTACTAGCTTTTCAAAGCCTTCCTTCATTTCCCAGCAGGCAGCTTCCTGTCAGAATTCATTTCCCATTTGGAAAATATCTCTCTGACCCATGGTTTTTTGGACACAACTCATCTTTCACATATTTGAGTCTACCCATTGTCATCAATTTTAGCTCCTCAGATGCCAAAAGACCCCTTTGTAATCAGAGTGATAAGATCACCAAAAACGTCAGAGGAGACAAAACTAAGAAGAATATATAATGATTTTGTTCCATTGATGTTTCTAATAAAAAATGCTTTTAGTGTATATCTATTTCTGTTCTTATAGTTTAAGAAATTAAAGGAATAACTGTTACAGCTGAAGCAAGATGTGCTTTCTGTTTCTCCTCAATCTTTATATCATTAAAATTAAGCTTTGGAAGAGCTGCAGTGAATTCAGTTCAATTCAGCAAACATTTATGGAGACCCTTTCACTGGCCCCTCAGTACCGTGGCCTCTAAAAGAACTGCCCTCTATTTACAGTACATGAGCATGAGAGAGTGATCCTGATATGACTGCTGAGGAATTTAAAATCCACTGTGGAAGGGGATTCGATTGGGAAGGGAAGGCATCGTCTGGGAACGAATTTCATGTTGGATCTTGGAGAAAGTAGTAGATTTGGTTTACAAAGGGCAAAGTCATTCTGGGTAAGGGGCACTGCGGTTGGATTCAGCAGGGCATGTACTGATTCTTGGACAAGGAGGGGACATAATGATAAAGGTCTTCATCTGGCCTCAGGCTGCAGGATGTACCAGAAAATGAAGAGCTGATCTGCAGGGAGCCATTGTAACTGACTAGGGCTTAGTCAGTGTGGTCCTGTTTCCAGAGTAAAGGAGACAGACATGTGAAGGAAAGCGCAAGTCTTAGGAATGTTATACAGAATCTGATAGCCTCAAAAGCTGATTGGATATTAGGAAGCAGTGCCAACAGAACTGTCAGTTAACTCCCGGGGCTGGGGAGCCTGGGTGAGTGGGAGCATCGTGGTGCCATGTTGGCCAATGGAGGATCAGAAAGAGAAGCAGACCAGGCAAAGCCTTGAGAGGATGCCCACGATGGGGAGGGATGCCCAGGCAAGGAGTGGTCAGAGGACAGCCAGGAACCTACAGTTTCATGGGAACAATGGGAAGACAGTGATTCCAGAAGGCAGGATGAACAGAGAAATCAAGAAATAAGAGATCTGAGTTTGATTTTGTACCAGAGAAGGACAAAATGATTTCCTTTGAGTAACCTCAGAAAATGGCAGGCGTAGGTGCCAGATGGCAAAGACCCTGAAAAGGGGAAAGATTTTGTATTATTGGTGAGACTATTTTGTATTATTGGTGAATATCCTTCAGTTATTTCCAGTGATAAACCCTTTTGATGGAAATACACTCCTTACCCAGCTGGTGTTAGGTAACAAAATGCCAGTATATCATTAATACCTGTAGATCTAAAATGTACCTTTTTCCACACTGTAACCCAAAAACATTATTTTTACAAACCATTTGGAAATAACATTTTTATTTTCTTTGATTCTGCTCTTTCAAAATTTCGTTTATCCCTCTCTGAGATTTATTTCTAGGTCACTGATTCAGATTTCAAAACTACTGTTTTCTATAAGCTTATTTTATGCCTACTAGAGTTGAAATTCAAACATTTTCCAACAGTAGCAACTGAAATAGCTTCAAAGACATTTTTCACATCCACCTTGTTTTTTCTTCGCTGATTGTATCTTTTCAAAAATGCCCCAGATTGATAGCTCCCGAGATAAAGTATGCCTATAGTAACAACACAATCTTCTTAGAAATGAAAAATATACTTTGTTCTTGTTCTGGTTCTTGAAGATGTCCTTTATGCCTAGGAGGAAGTGATCAAGAAAAAAGTACATTCGAACTGGAGTCGCAGGACCTAGATTCAGCTCCTTTCTTTGTTGTGTGACCTTGGGGGTTGTAGCAGAGGCTCAATTAGGTCTCTTTCAAATGAAAAGAAGCTCAGAATTCATGAATATGCTACTGTGTCTTTTAACTTAATCATCGAGCCTACCTGGTGTGATTCCACCTTTGGGGATGTGGCCCAGTTCCTCGTGCACGCTCCGCCCCCCTGCTCCCAAAAGGCACTGCGTGCTCTGCCTATGACGGAACATCACCTCCCCCTCCACTTGGCTGACTGTCATCCTTCTAACTTCATGTTGCATCTTTTCCGGTATACAGTAGCCCCCCCAGCTCCCAGCACCTGCACTGCAGATCAGGTGCTCAGTAAGTATCTGATGATTGAGTCTGTGGTCTGTATTGAATGACTGTCCACCCTGGTGGTGGAGAACCATCAGACTAGGTATCACAAGCAGTGATGAGTTAAAACCATGGAGATCTCCAGGTCCCACTCCCCCACCTTCAATATGTGAGTTCCTATAAATCAGCCTGTGTATCCATATTTTAAAATATCCCCATTGGTCATGCACGTGTGAGAAGCACTGGTCTACCCTCTGTGAGTTGCTGGTGGTCACAGATCATAGTTCCTGCCAGTTCATTCCCGAGCCCTAGGGTAATTCCTGGCAGAAATTAGGTATAGGGTGAATGTTTGTGAATGAATGAATTTAAATTTTGAGACAAACAGTAAATGAGAATTAAATGCCTTTTCTTTTGGTTCCAGATACAACACCTTGAAACTTTACTACTAACTGTAGCACCTTTCAACTTTACTAAATACTAATTCACACGACCCATAAAAATTATATTTTTAAATAAATGAAATGGAGTACCAAGATCACCAGTTCTGATAAATTAAAAACTCATAGTTTGTTATCTAATAATTGTAGCTGGAACTTACTTTGCTTTCTTTGCTCAATTCTTACAATTTAGTGGTAAGTCATTTGCTTTCATTATTCCTTGCCTTGCTGTGTACCTTGTTTTAAATGTTTTTTTAAGGAGTCATGACCCGTCACTCTCTTATAGTCACATAATTCTGGCATTTCAAACTATAGTCTCTTTCTTGGGGTGTTGATGTGAAGCAAAGAAAGAAGTAGAACCAGCACTAACTCCATGTTGTCTCACAACCCAGGATCGGGCATCTCCTGTTTCTATGCTCCAGAGAAAAGAAATGGAAGGAGTTGGTTTTTAACTAAGAAAATTATGCCATCCTGACAATAAAGACCATATCATTAATGCCCTGTTGACCTGTGTCTTAGTTATCTATTTTGGAGTAACAAGTTACCCTGATACTCAGCAGAATCCCTGGGGGTCAGGAATCCAGGAGAGGCTTAACCAGTGGTTCTGACTCCTCCTGGCCTCTCATGAGGTGACACAAGACATTGGCCAGGACCACAGTCCATTGACGGCTTCCCTGGGGCTGGAGGCTTGACTTCCCAGGTGGCTTCTTCAGATACCTGGCAATTTAGTGCCTGTTGTTTACAGAGGCCCTTTTGTCAGGGCTGTTTGTCTTCACGATACAGTGACCCTCAGGTGTTTTATTGCTGATTATATATAAGAACTTTCAGGAAGACAAGAGAAAGGTTAGGTCAGTAACAATTGTAAGCCTCAATGTGGGTTAACAAAACAAAACAAAACAAAACAAAACAAAACTACTGAAAGGCATTTATTAAGTGAGTCAGGTATCAGGCATCAAGTGTTTGCATAATTTTCCCATTTCAAATAAGTTCTCATTCAGTTCTTCTCCATCCTCCCCAGTCTTCCCTCTTCATGGAGCTTGCTCACATCTTGCTTCTAGCATGTTCATAAGTTGTCACATTTCTTGTTCCATATCTGTCTGCCCCACTAGACTGGAAGTGCCAGAGACAGAGCTGTGACTTTCATCTTGGAATCCCAGGTGCTCAAGACAGTGCCTGGCCCTTGGCTGATCTTTATTATTTGCTGTTGAACCTTTTTTTTTTAATTGAAGTTTTGTTTTGTTTTGTTCTGCATTTTTAAAAATTGAAGTATAGTTGATTTACAGTGTTATGTTGGTGGGAATGTCAGTTGGTGCAGCCACTGTAGAGAACGGTATGGAGGATCCTTAAAGAACTAAAAATAGACCTACCATATGATCCAGCAATCGCACTCCTGGGCATATATCCAGAGAAAACTCTAATTCGAAAAGATACATGCACCCCTATGTTCATAGCAGCAGTATTCACAATAGCCAAGACATGGAAGAACCCTAAATATTTGTTGTTGAATTTAACAAGCTTTATTTACAAACAAACGCCATTGTCTTCTTTTTCTCTGTAAGACTGTGTAACTTGATTGAAGGCCTGCAGTTAGGAAGTGGCCGAGTTCAAAGCCAGATCTGTATGTTGTATGTCAGCACAGATGCTGTTGGAAAGACTCCAGGAGGCAACTGTGTTGGAAGATCCAAGTAGCATCCTTACAGTTCTTACCTGGGAGAAATTCCTTAGGAAATATTTCTGTGTTTACTCAGAATGAATCACTATAGTTTAAAACTGCTAGAAGGAGACTGTTGATTGAATAGAAGGATATTGAAAATAAACTGGACTATTTTATTTGGGCTACAAATTTTTGGTGTTACCTGAGGTTCTGCTGTCTCTAACAAGGATGCTAAAAATTTCTCACACCTAAAGTGCTAAGGGAAAGAACTTTCTCTTCCCATTTTTTTCCAGGGATTCTACCCTGCTTGTTGAAGGAATTGAACATCATATTTTGATATGAAGTTGGAGCTCAGTGAGGAGGTCATGTATCAGACTCCTTGACCAAACTGATCACTGCTAAGATGCCTTCTTGCAAGAGTCTAGGTCCTCAAATAAGGGAGTATGGTAGAAGAGCAGATGCATTCAAGTGATGTTTCACGTCTAAATCCACAGGACCCTGGTGACAGGATGTGCAGTGGAGGGAGATGGAGGAGTTAAGGATGGCCCCTGAGCCCCTGGCCTGGAAGTCTGAGTGGATGGTGGCTCTATTCAGCGTGACAGGGAACACAGGAGGAGAATCAGGTGTGGGGCTGATGATAATGATGTCAATTTGAGATGTCTTTGGGACAACCAGCAAAGACGTTCTGTGTACAAATGGGTGTCTAGGTCAGATGGCCCCATGAAAGAGAAGTTGTCAGGGTATCTGACACAGAGTCTGGGTCTTAGATGTACGTCGGTTGATGGATTGCTGGTACAGAAAAGAGCCGAATGGCACGGGCAGCCTTTCCTGACTGTGCTGTTCTGTTGGGAATCTCTGCTGCTATCTTTGTATCTCAGCGTCCTTGGGGGACAATGAGTGACCTCTTGCTTGTGAATATAGAAGGCAGCTACCACGTGTGTCCTGGATGACGAGGACCCTTCTCTCTGCCAGGCCTCCCATAGGCTGTTAAACAGAGCTTGTTTCTGCTCATGGTTTGGCAGTCTTAAATGCCTCCTCTTTTTTTGGTTGGTTTTCAATGTTTCTGTATCTGTTTTGATATGCCATTCATTTTTCTTTTTAAAAGACAGCCACAAAAATCATGCTTTATTTTCTTGGGAAAATACTTCTAATAAAATTGTAGCTTGATTTTTTTCCATGTGGGTGTTGATACAGATGGTTATAATGAGACCTCTCTGATTAGTCACTTACTATCTGATTCTCTGAATTATTTTAGATGTGCTGGCTCTTTCATTCTTTTTATTTCTTGATCCAAAGAGTTATCTTGAGACGCAACATACTTAGCTTTTATTATATTCTATGAACTTTCCAGCCTCTTCTCTTTTTTGTGCTAATCTGATAGCATAATTAAAATGTCTGACTTCAGTTCTTTCCTTACAAATACTGCCTAACTCTTCTGTCTTTAATTAACTGAAATCATTCCTATGTAAACAAAGAACAATTGCAGCTTGGACTACCTACACTCCTTTCTTGTGAGGCTTTAAGTGCATCCCTTGTTTGTTAAATTATAGTCTTTAAAAAAAACCACATGCGACATATTTTGTCATTTTATATGATGCCAGCAGAAAACAAAGGATCGCTTCTCCGTTTTTATTCTTGTTACACTTTTTATTTGATGTTCATTTGAAGAGCCAGTGTAGCAGGTGGAGTGAGGGCAGGCTTTGAATTCACACCAACTTGAAAATCTCAGCTCTGCCACTTCTTAGTGATGCAACTTTGGATAAACTGCTTGTGTCCTCCTCTGTGCCTCGGTTTCCTGGAGGTGAAATGAAGATGATAATATTTCCCTCACGGATGTTGGACATTAAGTGACATAATGCAAGTTACATACTTAGCACAGTGCCTGGCACATAATAGGTACTCAGTAAATGCTATCAGTATTTTTAGACAGTAGATGAAGGTCCCTTAACCAGTTCAGCAGCTTGAAGGAAGCTTCTAGTCCTCATGCATAGCGATCTGGTGGATGCCCGCAGCAGGCTGGACACTTGTAATCAGAGACCTCTCTCTAGCGCCCTCATGTACTTCTGCCCGAACTGAGTTGTGTTTGTCCCCAAACCTGTTTTATGGTGTTTGTTCTCAAACCTGTTTATGCCAGTTGCACTTGTAATTAGGTTATTTAATGAAATATTAAGCAGACAGGATGTAAGTACAAAAAGACAGCTGCTTTTTCTATTAAATAAATTTTGAAGTCTTTGGAAAGACTTAATAAAGTAGCTCCCTAAATTAAAGAAAAAATTCGGAGGCACCTAAAGTTATTATTTTCATAGAGACAGAAAGTAAAATAGTAGATGCCAGGGGTTGAGGGGGAAAAAGAGAATGGAGTTATTGTTTAATGGTTACAGAGTTTCAGTTTTGCAAGATGAGAAGAGTTCTGGAGATGGATGGTGGTGATGGCTGGGAAACAGTATGAATGTACCACTTAATATGACTGATCTAAGATGGTAAATTTTATGTTATGTGTATTTTATTTAAAATAAAGATTTTTAAAAAATCTGTCCCATCAACTGTAGGTAAGATAACTGTTAAAGATTGGTGGGTGGAGAATTTAAAAATCAAGAGGAATTCCACATCTAGGTTGTTTTCCAGTAGCCTTTAACTTTTCTTACTTTTAAGAAACCGAAATAGGAAATCAAAGGTAATTCATTTGAGGTGTAGTTTATGTAAGAAAGAGAACAAAGCATGTTGATCCTTGGACCAGTTCCCAAAGATGAAGCCTTTGGCATAGATCAGAATATCAGAGAACGAATGCATGTTTATATTTAAAATTTAAAATTAAACATTTACATTGTATTTGTGTCTTAGATAGGGCTCCTGGAAAGCAGACTCAGATGGAGATTTGTATGCAGGAGGCTTGTTGGAGAGCGCTCTCGGAACCAGGCCTGGATGGGAGTGAGGGAAGCAGGGTAACACAAGGAGAATTGCACCTCAGGCCCCCGCCAACGCCAGAGGGATGCTGGTCCTGACCACCCTTCAGAGATGTGCCAGAGAGGGGCAATTCGTACTGGTCCTCCTGCACTGACCAGACATTAGGTGTGGCCGACCCTCCAAGGAAGGGTGATGTCCCCTGGAGCAAGGCAGTTTCTTTGGCTGGAGGTGAAGCCCAAGAGGGTCTCACCTGTCAACTCTCAGCAGCTTACAGTTCCAGCTGGGGGATCTGATGGTCCACCATGGCATCTACAGCCAGTGTGTCCATTTTTGGCATGTTTCCCCTTTTCAATAGACTTTTAAAGATTAGCTGATTGACTCTTGATCCGGATTGCTTCAGATAAGAGCATCTTCACTGTTTACACATCATCTTCCCAAGATCTCACTGGCTGATGATCTTTGCATACGTCAGTTGTCCCATCTGTGGTAGAGAAAGACTGAGGCTTCATCACAGTGGGTAAATGTGTGTGATGTGTTTGAAGCTCCACTGATGATCAGGACTCTGTCGACTTTTAAATAGTTTCCAGTATCTATTTTGAGATTCATGAAACCTCAGATTTTTGCTTCTTAAATTTCTAGGCTTTTTTTGGGCATGTGGTGATTTCTTTCTTTCTTTTTTTTTTTTTTGGTCAAACCCTCCATTTTTGTGCCAAAGGTCATCTTCCTCTCACGCCCTCTGACCTATCAGTCTTTATCTGCATGTTCTTCAGTTACTCGTCCGTCTGCCACAGCTCTCCACTCCTGTTCCCCCTACTTTACATTTTCCCTTTAGACCTGCATCTTTATCCTAATCCCCAGGCTCTTGCCACAAATGGTGACCAGTCTCCAGGATGCCAAGATTTCATTCTTAGATACACCCTTCTGATCCTTAAAGCAGAAGTCCTGTATATGTGGTTGTTTTTATTTATTTTATTTTTTACCATTTAACCATTTTTAAGTGTACAGTGCCATAGCATTAACTCTGTTCACACTGTTGTGCAACCAATTTCTAGAACTTTTTCATTTTGCAAAGCCAGAACTCCCATTTCCCCTCCCCCCAGTCCCTGGCAACCACCATTCTATTTCCAATGTCTGTGAGTTCCAGTCCTGGAGGTTCTTTGTATCAGTAAAATCCTACGGTGTTTCTCTTTTTTGACTGACATATTTCATTTAGCATCACATCCTCAAGGTCCATCCACATTTGAAAGGAATTTCCCTTTTTTTTAAAGGCTAAATACTATTCCATTATCAGTGTATACCACATTTTGTTTATCCATTCCTCTGTTGGTGGACATCTGGGTGGTTTTCACCTTTTGGCTGTTGTGAATAATGCTGCTGTGAATGTGAATGTGCAAGTTTTTGTTTGTTTTTAAATACAGATTTATTTTTTGTTTCTGTCAGTTTGCTTTGCCTTAAATCGTAAATGCTAAGGAGGAAGTCTGAGTCCCTTTGCAAGCATGGCCATAAATACAGCACGAGGATGCTCTGATTACCCCACGGTGTCTCATTTCCCTTTCACATTTTGGCATGTGCTGACCTCTTGGTAAGAATACTGTTCAGTCTCGTTTCTACTCAGCCCTTCATTTAACCATGTTTTGTCATTTCCTTGGTTTCAAATTTTCTCTCTTTATGCGAACTGGGAACTGAAGCCTTTCATTTGACTTGTGATCTTGTACTTTCTGGAAGCTCATACATGTAATTGCAGAACAAATAAAGCAGCTGGAAGAAATCTTTCCTGAACAAAACCCAAGTGGGGCATTTGAGTGTGAGCCAAGACTTCAGCAGCTCACAGAGGTTGATGCAGAAAGGCTGCTTATATCACAACACCAACAAATCACTCCTGGCCCCACAGGAATGTCCTGTAGGTAACGATCAGATAGAGGTAGGGACCTTTACACGTTTAATTGCCTGACCACAAAACAGAGTATTTACTGTAAGCTTCCAAGGTGTCTACACCAAGTTAATCATGTGATACACCTAAAGGTAGAGCAGTGTTGTGACTCCGTGAACTCAGAAATAGAGGGAGATTCTGAGGCTGCTCGTTCTGAACCTGGCCTCCCGCAAATTGCCATGTTCTAAGCAAGACAGTGTGGGTTTAACTTCCTGGGGTTCCGTTTCTCCAACCAAAATTCAGACCTGTAATGCAAATATAGCCACTGAGCAGCCAACTAATAATAAATCTTCAGCCCTGTGTTAACTGCCTCTTTTTAGAGGAGAAAGTTTAATGTCCTACCGTGATCAAATAATTAAGTAAAATTTCACTGGACATTTGGAAAAGATTGGTTATTTATTTTATTTAGGTATATACATATCCGTAGGTTTGGATTGACCGATGCAAAAGTCAAAGCTTGGGATGGAGGTATTTCAAAAAAATGGAAAGGAGCATCACAAGTTTTTAACCGTTTATCAGTTCCTTCAGACAACATTAATGATTACCTACATCAGTGCTTCTCAAACTTGGCACATGAGAGTCACCTGAAGGGCTTTTTGAATACCCGTCCTGGGCCCCATCTTCCGAGTTTCTGATTGAGTAGATATGTGGCGGGGCCTGCAAATGTGCATCCCTCACACAATTCCAGGCAATGTTGGTACAGTTGCTGTGCAGACCGCGCGTTGGACACCCGAGTTCTAGAGACACTCAGAATGCCAAGATGAAGACGGCAGTCCTGTCCATAGGGCAGACAGGATTAATACTAGCACTCTACAGTGTGATTGTATTAATCACACTGTGGCACTGTGTCACTCTGTGCGAGCACGTGTGTGTTTCAAAGGCATTTCAGAGCACGTAGCACATGCAAAGGCAGGGAGAACTGAAGCCACGTGATGCGTTCAGGGACATGGAGTTTGCGTTACTGGGGCAAAGGGCACATGGCTGGCCAATGGGTGTTTTTGGGGGGTGGAGGAGCATGTGGCAGAAGAAATGTCAAGAACTAGATGGAACTCTGATCATGATGGGTCTTGGGTGCCGTAAGGAATTTGATTGTTTTCCTCACCTGGTCACAAAAGGAATGGAAGAGAGAGAATGTAAAGATTCACAAGAGATCTCAAGGAGGTAGAGTTAAGGCTGCCATAGAATTTTGTCAAATATAATTTGATCAACCCAATAATCTTGCTGAAATCACATTTAGTTGAAAGTTAATCTCTCTGGTGTCTGATTCCTCTAGTTTTGGTAATTTTTACGCACCCTAAGATGAATTACACATGATTAAAAGTTACCTGTTTTTTGAGTTCTTTTTCTATCTACTCATCCTTGTCCACAATGGTCTATAATTGTGAACAATTGGAATACAAATATGGTAACAATGAAAGTATCTTACAAAAATAGGTTTTCTAATTACAAAAACAATCATGCTTATTACAGAAAGTACAGACAAAAAATGCACATAATCCCACCCATTATTTAGAAAATCATTGCTAATACCCTTAGAGACTCGCTCCTCCGATCCTCTTCTATGTCTATGTGCATTTTTTCCTCCTGAAATAGGGTCATGCCGCTTAAGTGTTGAAAACTAGTACCATTTGTATAAGCAATCTGGCAATTCTTGTACACTTGCGCTCTTCCTACTTAATTCTCATAGTCTGAGGTTTAGTCTGTTTTGAGTAGTCCCCTATGACTGATGCCCCAATGGAAATTTAGAGGAATGGAGTCAGCCAGGGGCAGATGGTGGGTCGGAGAGATAGACGTTCCAGGCCGAGGGCACTGCTGGTGCTGAGCCTCCAGGAGAGGAGACCATCTCCATCGCACCTGTCAGCAGTGGGAAGCTGTTGGTCAGGCTGGAGTGGAGTGGAGGCTGGAGAGAGAAGCAAATAAAAAGACGAAAAGTCCGCAGCATGTCACTGAGTGGTATTCCTTTCAACCAGATTGTTTTGACACCTTGGTGTTTTCACCAACTTGATTTTTGACTAAGTTATTTTTGACAAATTGCTGTCAGGCAAATGATCCAGATCTAACTTATCACATTTTGGGGCCTGGTGGATCCAGATGTGCTTTGTTGTGTGTGCACATGTGTGTTTGACAACGAACAAGTAGAAAGAACTGGCGTAAATGACTTTTGAAGAAGTAACTTGGAATTTACTTGGAATTTAACAACATCTATGTTTTGGGAAGGTACAGTGAGTAGAAGGGAAAATATCAGAACATGATTGAAGGAGCCAAGACCCTTAGGAGGCAAGAGGAATGGGGTCCAAACCTGACCAGAGAATGATGACCGGACTGATCTCGGGTTTGGGTTGTGTGGGTGGGGGTGTGGTGAGAGGAACAAGGAGGCAGAAGGTTGAGGATAATGGTCTGTATAACTACAAGCATGGGACCGTGGGCCCCAGGCGAGGTGGAGAATAAAGAAAGCCAGACAGACATCTGTGCACTGACAGAATGCTGAGTGGTCAGGGTCCTAGGAGTCTCAGAAGATGTTGAAAGGAAGCTGGGAATAAATGAGCAGTAGACTTGTAAGAGTGGTGAGTTGTGCGTGGTGAATGGGACCTTGACCCTGAGCAATTCATTTGCAGAGAAGTTCTGGGTGGTTGACCTGGCCCCTGGTCTTGCCATTGAAGGTCAGTTTTTGAAGCAGGGTAGAGGTGAAGGTCATCAGAATTGAGCAGATCAAGGCTCTCTAGGCGTGGAATTGTGGTTGAGACCTCACGCTGGTGTCCTTCTGAGTCTGCATCTCAAGACTGAATCTTTTTATCATTCTTTGTTATGCATAATCCAAATGTTTACATCTAAAGAGGTCCCTCCCTGTTAGGGTGTAAACATTCTTGTTAGCAAGTGACGCATTCTTTAACTGGTGTCTGAGAAGTCCAATAGACTCTTCAACTTTTTCTCAGGAACCTCCTCCTGGGATTGGTAGGGGAAGGAAATAAAAGTCCTGTGTTCATTGCTTCTCCATTTAGGGGGGAGGCAGCTTACGTTTCAGAAGAATAGTGTTAATAATAATAACAATGGCTGTCATTTGTTAAGCACTTGCTACATGCCAGCTACTGGGCTAAGCACTTTATGCAGATGGTCTCTTTCCAGTCTTACAACAACTGCGCGAGATGGACACTTCTCTTGCTGTTTCGCGGATGAGGGCTTAGAAGATTAGAGAAGCCCCTTGTCTAAGGTCACTCAGCCAGGTCCCAGAAATAGTAAGAAAAGTGAAGCCAGGAAATTGGGGTGCAAACAGGACTTTTATGACAGACCAGGTGTCAACACCCAGGGGTTGAGGCAAAACCAGATGTTGAGTGGGAGGAGGCAGCAGAGGAGTTAGCTGGGCAGAAGGTGCTCGGGGTGGATCTCTGACGAGGGAGGGGACCAATGCCCAGGCAGCAGTGTCACTGGCACCCACACTGGCTATGGTCTCCTTCCTGTACTCACTCATCTAAGCCAGCAGTTCTGTACGTGTGACCCCCAGCCCCAAGCGGTCTGTGAGGTCAAAACAATTTTCATAACGCTAAAGCCCAGTTTGCCTCGTCTCACCCTGCTGACATTTGCATCGATGATGCAAAAGCTGTGGTAGGTCTAACTGCATGAATTGTTTCCCCTGTGTTTAGCGTGAATCGAGGCAGTAGCCCCAAACTCTCCTGGTAATCATTGTATTCATCATCATTTTGCCCTCACGGTTAAAAAAAAAAAAAGTCAGTTTTCACTCAATATCCTTGATGAAGCCATTATTTTATTAAATCTTAACCCTCAAGTGCCCATCTTTTTACCATTCTGGGAGTTGTCCAGACTGCGTTTCTGTTGCATGCCCACACGTGGTCTCCAGGAAAAGCACTGCACGATTGTTGAAGTGGAGATCTGAACTGGCCACTGTTTTCCTGCAACACTGTTTCTATTTGAGAGAATGACTGACAGACAAACTACGGTTATTTAGATCTGAGTATTTGGTCGACATTTTCTTAAAAATGAACGAAGTGAGCCTGTCATTTCCAGGAAAACAACTGTGACAGTATTTGTTGCCAGTGATAAAATTCCAGCTTTCAAGTGAAAATTAGAATTTGGGAAACTTGTATCTACACTGTAAGCTTGACAGTTTCTCAATACTTAAAGAGTTTTCTACTAAATTTCTGTGGTGATATTAACAAATGTAATTTTTTAAACGTTATATAATGAAATGTGTTACATTTAGAGGATCTGTGTAACTCAGTGAATTAATATTTTCCAGATAACCAATGCATGATGTTACAAAATCATGGTTGAGTAAAAGATCCATTGAAAGTACAAAATACACCAAAGGATTTTAATGTAGCAAAGTATGAAAAGTTAATTGATATGATTTCAAATTATACAGTGCAGCTAGCCTTTAAGAAACTACCACTTATTGAGTTATAGTGTAATATCCAGAAAGAATATCTAGTTATATGAAAAGACTGTTAAAATAGTCCTCCCTTTTCAGCTACATATCTATGTGAAGCTGTATTTTTCTTTATACACTGCAATCATAATGCCACAAAGGGAATTCAGAAGCAGACGTGAGAATCCAGTGGTAATTTACTAAGAAATTAAAAGATCTGCAAAAATGTAAAATAGTTCTCTTATATCATTATTTTTGGGGGGTTCGTCTTGGAAAATTTACCTAGTTTTCATTAAAAAAATTTATGTTAAAATGTAATGAACTTAATGTTATTTTAAAATGAATTAATATTTCTAAATTTTCTCAGTTTTAAGTTCTCATATGGTAACTTTTGATAGATATAACCCATGTAAGCAGAAACCTTTAGAATTCTCGATTTTTGAGAGTGTAAAGGAACCCTGAAGCCAAAAAGTTGGGGACTGCTGATCTATCACACATAGAGTCCCTACCAAGTACTGGGTGCATGCAGGGATAATATGATGTACTGGACAGATGTGGGTCTTGCCTACAGGGCTAATAGTCACGTACATTTAAGCAGATAATTCCCATAGAGTGAGATAAGTGCAGTGACGGGAGAAGCACTAGGTGATATGGTAGCACCTGGCCTTGTTTAAGGAAGATTTCCAGGAGGAATTAATGTCTTTAGTAATACTTGAAGGTTAGCCAGGGAAAGAGGAGAGCTTGATTGCTTTAGGTATATGGAAAAGCACGTACAAAGGTCCCCAGGCAAGAGATGATGACTTCAGTGCAGAAATGACTTCAGTAACTGGAGCACAGAGTGGAGGGATGGTGAGATGTGACACTGGACTAGAAGACAGTAGCCAGGTCATGAAGGGCTGTGTGAGTCCAGAAGTCAGGACCTCCCCCTGGGGGAAATGGAGGATCCAAGGGGGTTTTAAGTCAGGACAGTGACATCAGATTGCATTTTAGACCAATCTCTCTTGCCATAGAGAATGGATGTCTAGAGGCAGGGAGACCAGTTCAGGATCACCATGGCAATCAAATCGAGAGATGATGGAACCTGGGCTAGGATACGGCTAAGGTGTTGGAGAGATGTGGATGGATTTAAGAGAAACTTGTGTGGAGAAGTTTACAGATGTAGGTAAATAGATTGGGAGTAAAGAGGGAAGGGTGGGCATCAAGATTGAATTTAGGTTTCAGGTTTAGCATCTGGGAGCAAGGACAATGTTCACTGACAGAGGGAACACAGGAGGTACAGGTTATAAAAGGAGGGTGAATTCCATTGGAGCCATCTCCAAGCCATCTAAGAGGAGATGCCCAGTCGGCATTTGGGTATGTGGTTCTGAAGCTGAGGAGGAAGATCTGGACTAGGGACATAGATTTGAGAATTATTGGCATATAAATGGTACCTGAAGCCATAGGGTAAGTGAGATCTTGCAGAAGGAGGATTTAAACAAGAAGGGACAACTATCTAAGGGAGCACCATGGGGAGTACCAACATTTAGGGGATAAACAAAGAAAGGCGAGTGTGCAAAGATGGCTGGGAAAAGTGCCCAGAGAATTAAGAGAATCCAGAGACTATGTGGTCATTGAGAGCAAGGGAATAGAGGAAGAAGGAGGGGTCATTGATGACCAGTGTTGTCAAAAAATCAGTGAGATGATTAAGAGGCTCTTCTAATTTAGCAAGAAGTAGTTGTTGAGTTACTGACTGCATCCAAAACAATATCAGTGGAGTGGTAGGCTCCGATTGCTTGAAGATTGAGGAAGAGGGGAGGGGAGAGAGCTGGTGGAGGAGAGGAGGGAAAGATAGAAAAAGGTGTGGAGGGTGGGTGGAGAGAGAGAGAAAGATGTTGAGATTTGAGATTATTACAATTCTATGGGAAGGAGCCCATAGAGAGAGAAGGTTAAAGATAACAAGAGGGAAAGGGAAATCAATGATGAGGTTTCAGAAGAGTCAAGAGGGAAGGGGATTTGGAGAACAGGTGTAGGAAAACTAAAGTCTCCAATAGAGAACCAAGTTCAATTAAGGCATACAGTAGAGTGAACGTTAGCTGAAGAAGTTAGGGTATAGGATAGTTTAATTAGAAATGGAAGTTCCAGGTACTCAGTGGAAAGGTTTAGGAGGAGAGCAGTGGGAGTTTGGATCAAAGGAGAAAAAAACCCCAGAAGACAGGGGAGACTGGAAGGCCAGAGGGTCTCACCAGAGCGACCAAGCATAACAGTTACATGAGGAGACAGGTGGGATATACGCAGAGCTGTATCTCATTTTAGATATTGGTAATTGAGTAACAGTTACCTTGTCTTTTCACACAATGATGCATTTATATCACAAACTAAAAAATTACCTTCAACAATAGTGAATCTTTTTTTTTTTACCAAAACATCATTTTCTGGCCAATTCAAATTATCACTACGTGTTCTGTTGTTTACTCTTGTGTTCACCAGGTTAAATCTTCAGTTATGCTCTTGCCATTAAGAGTTTCCTATGTAGAAAAATCTATTCATTAGGAACACATTTATTGCTTCATTGAGTTGCCTATTTAAAATGCAGAGAACCACAAATTAAACATAGTGCCTTTCCATTTTGAAGAAAAAGCAATGAATGGGTACTATTTTCTTGAATACATCGTGTTTGTCTTATAATTAATAGTCCAGATTCATAGGCTAACAGATGCCAGTCCTTGCTTGTTTCGATGCTTGTTCTTCATTGAAAGGGATGCTTCCTGACTTGCACATGCCATGTTCTGCATCGGGGAAGCGATAAGGCAGATGTAATGGAGACAGTTGCTTCTGGGGGGCAACTAAGTGGTCAAAAGAGACGCTGGTCTCCAAAATCTATTTCTCTGAGGTTAATTACACAAAGTAGGAAACGATTTCTTCATTGAAATTGTAAAATAAAATATCTCAGGTAGCTTCCATATAAGATTAACTCATTAAATGCTTATAGATTCCATGTCTACAGCCCTCTTCTAAATATTTATTGTATTTAAGACTGTGGTGTTTGTTCCAGAAATCTAATTTGTCTAGATTTCTCATATTGGGAAATATGAATATCCCTGTGTTGAATATGTACAAGTGTGGACTACAGTACAGTACAAGGGCACTGTCAAGTGAAAAATCTGCCATTTAGTGAATCTGATCTGGAGGCAGAGTTTATTTTTTTATTTCTTCCCATTGTGACCCCCAAGAGGTCATGTGTTCCATTCCTTAACACGTATGATGGATTGTCCTATCAGTTTCCAGGCTGGGGCAGACTAACGGAGAGAGATTTGTCTTCCATGCCACCTGGTCCCATCAGGCTCCCAGCCCCACCATCCCTGTGGTAAACAGAAGCCCCTCCACGCCCCCTGGTTGTCTCCTGTTTATTCTACTTGGATCTTCATTTGTTCTGACTCAGCCTCCACCCTTCACTTCACTCGGACTTCTCAAGGACATCCCTAGAATCCCTTTTCCATTGTAAATGAACTTCCCTGCATCCTTAACTGAGTGATGGAACGCTGCATCTGCTCTCCTTGTTTAGTTGACGTTCAGCTCTTCCTCCAGAGCTTTGCTCGGTTGGTCTTTTGAGACAACACTGCTTCAGAAGCACAATGCTGTTTGAAGACCAACATTTCCCACCCTGTGGGGACCCTGCTTTTTGGATCATCATGCTATCTGACTGATTTGCCCTCTGTCCATGGCACTGTCATCCACTAAGCTCCAAGTCACCTTCCTCATGTATAGCTTCTTCCCAAACCCAAACTCATCATCCTGGGTGCTACCCAGTACTTTAGATCTTCAATTCCTTCACTCTCTCAGTTCTAATGACCTTCACCTCCGTTGCTTTAGCTGACTGCTCACATTTAGCAGGAGCATTGTTTGGTCCTGGTAATATCTGAACCATTACCAGGAAATGCACCATCTCTAAAATCTCATACTCAGATAACTCTTTTCCCTGAATCAGGACTTCTGATTCAATATTGAGTGGTCAGGATGGTAGTGGGCATTCATATTGTGTTTCTAGCTTTTTATGGAAATGCTTCTAAGTCTCACCATTCAAGATATTGCTATAGAGTTTTGGTGGAAGGAAAAACTCCTTTCTATTCCAAATCTGCTCAATTGTTTTTCATCGTAAACAGGTGTTGGACTACTTTGAATGTTTTGTTCCTACACGTGGGAAGTACTCATACAGTTTTTCTCCCTTAATCTGATATTTACAGCATTAAATATTTTTTCTCCTCCATTTTCCTCTCCTTCTGAAGCTTCTTTTAACATCAAAGTTCCCCTTACATTTTCTCCTTAATTTTTCCCCCTTACATCTGTCTCCATCTCCCCCTACCTTTTTAAAAAATCTCTCCCTACTACATCCTAGGAAATTTTCTTAGTTTTGCCTTCCAATTCATTAAATCTCTCTTAAGCTGTATCAAACTTGCTAATATTATTTTTTCATTCCAAGATTTTCAGATGGTTTCTTTTCATGTCTACCTCTTCTTATTTCACAGCCTTCCAATTTCACAGTCTTGTGTGATAACTATTAATCCCTCCATTATGATGATTTAGCATTTTTAAAGTCTTTTTCAGAGTGTTCTAATATACCTATTTCCTCAGATGTGAGTTGTCTCATTTGTTAGACTACATTTAGTCATGCTGCATATCCTTGAATGTTTTGTAATTTTCTTTTCTTGAGAGCTTACTTCCCATATGGATTTGCTCTACAAGGGTTCTCCCTGAGGAGTGGTTTTGAGATTTCCTCAACCTCATGCCCATGAGTTTCTTAGCTCTGTAACAGGTCATAAATGAAGCATGGCTTGGGAATCCTACTGCAGGGAAGTAAAAATTTCTGTGCTTGCATGCAATATAGACTCAGATGCTAGTCAACTGTAGGCATCTTATCTTCATTTGTAGTCACAGGTAATTTGAGGTCTTGACCTTAACTGAAAAAAATGGAAGTAATCTCACCTCATCCTACCCCTAATATTTCTGGGGTGTATTCAGTCCCTTTCCCTTTGAAGATATAGAAACCTCAGGCCCCTCTGGTCTTTCCAACACCTGCCCCTACCCCAACCTCACAATCAGTGAAGGCCCTAGCAGAAAAGAGAACACCACAGAAATACTTAAATTCAAGAGATTTTAATGAAGTATTGACAGAAGTACAGACAGGAATAATGAATCCAACAAGATCATTGGAGGTACCTAGAGGCTAGGAAGCTGTCACCACTCCCAGTCCTGAAGGGGCAAGGGAGGGAATGTCATCATTGGAGCCCAGGGACAGCTGGAGCTATGGAGGAGGGTAGCAGCAGAGTTTGGAGGGAAGTATCCACTACCAGAAGGAAGACCTGAGCCAGGGAGAGAGCAGGAAAGAAATATCTCATCCTTTCTCTTCCTGTCCTATCTCTTGCTGGTAACATCTGTTGGCCAAACCCAGCTGGAAGGCATCAGCGTGGGAGCCCAGGTAACGTGGTCCAGAGGGGCACAGAGCAAGGCAGGGAAAGGACTGGGGGGATACGCAAGTAGATAATAAATAAATAGTACAAGACATGTGATTTTTCAAAAAATTATCTGTTATTTCTATAAGTTGCAGCAGACTGAGAATTTTCAGTGAGGGTTTATGCTGCCACGTTGACTCAAAAGTCTAATAATCAATCCTTACTCCAGCCTCTTACACCTGAATCTCTCATTCGGGCACACCCCTAACATTTGCAGGGCCTGGGGCAAGAGTACAAGTGGAAGCCCACCCGCTGTATGTCTATGTATGTGAAAATTACAAATCAAGGTAAACTAATTAAATAAAGTATGTTTTATCCTCCTACTTTGACAAATATACTTTATTTTTTAATTTATTTGGATCTTTTATTGAGGTATAGTTGATTTATAATGTATTAATTTCTGATATACAGCATAGTGATTCAGTTATACATGGACATATTCCTTTTTATATTCTTTTTCATTATAGGCCATTGCAAGGTATTGAATATAGTTCCCTGTGCTATACAGTAGGACCTAGTTGTTTATCTGTTTTATTATAGTAGTTAGTATCTACAAATCCTGAGCTTTCAGTTTATCCCTCCCCACCCCTTTCCCCCTTGGTAACCATAAGTTTGTTTTCTATGTCTGTGAGTCTTTTCTGTTTTGTAAATAAGTTCATTTGTATCTTTTTTTTTTTTCAGATTCTACATATAAGTGATATCATATGGTATTTTTATTTCTTTTTCTGGCTTATTTCACTTAGTATAATAATCTCCAGGTCCATCCAGTTTGCTTCAAATGACATTATTTTATTTTTTATGGCTAAGTAGTATTCCATTGTGTGTGTATATATATATATACCACAACTTCTTTATCCAATCATCTGTCAATGGACATTTAGGTTGCTTCCATGTCTTGGTTATTGTAAATTGTGCTGCTGTAAACATTAGGGTGCATGTATCTTTTCAAATTAGAGTTTGCTCTGGATATATGCCCAGGAGTGGGATTGCTGGATCATATGGTAGGTCTATTTTTGGTTTTTTAAGGAATCTCCATACTGTTTTTCATAATGGCTACATCAAAGTACATTCCCACCAACAATGTAGGAGGGTTCCCTTTTCTCTACACCCTCTCCAGCAGATAAATATACTTTAATAATGACCTTAAAGACAAAGCTGTATTTAGAACTCATCAATTGCTGGGAGATCCACATGGGACACCCATGGCACAGGGAAGAGCTGGCCTCTGTCCCTGGCTCTGCTCCACGTACTGAGGAGCCTCACACACACTTATGTGGACACCCAGCCCTCAAATCCGACCTTAACCCACGTGACCTACAAACGTCCATCCTTTGGGCGGACCCTCAGGAAGAGGCCTGTACAGACACTGAGAGGGGGCCAGCCTGTTTGGGTAGGGAATCCTAGGGTCACCAGGTACCTGGAATGTGGTCTAAAAGGTGGAGGATGTAGACTCGGGGTGGACACATCATGTGGGTCTTGCAGCCTTGCATTCCATGAGAGGGGTGCAGCTGGAGAAGGGCCAGAGCAGAGCCCTCTGAATGCAGGGCCCAAGGCAGGGTCCCCTCTGGCCTGGGTCTAGTGCTGGTCTCATCACACCTGATCTTCAGCTTCATCGAGGCCTCCAGTCCGTTTTCTTCTCTATATTTTTCTCAGATTGTGAGCTTCTCGTGAGACTCCCTGTCCCTGTCTGGTCCATCACATCCTCAGCAAGGCCCTCAGCTTCCAGCCCCCTTGTCCTTCCTTTGCGCCTGCTTGGCGACCAGACCCTCCATCCCCCTGCTTTACACTCAGGTTGTTGAGCTCCTGCAATATGAATGGTGTGAGCAGTGTACACATCCCAGCTGGACCTCTGGACCACCGGCTGTCTTTCTGTTTTCCAGGCAACTCTTTCCTGGTTCCCCCAGAAGCAGTTTCAAACCTTTGCCACTTTTCTCCGGCTTCTGCCCCACCTCTTTCCTGTCACTCTCTTCAAATGGCCTCGCTTCCCATTTCTCTAAGCAAATAGAAGTCACCAAAGCAGCGTCTTTTACTTCCACTCCCCTCTCTAGTTTTCTTGTACCCTGTTACTGACGACTGTGGAGATGAGGATGGAGGATGATGGCTAGCTTTTTCCACTCCGGCCCTGACCTGCCCCATGACTCCCTCCTGGACAGAGGTGAAGGGGCTGCCCCACCCCCCCGGCAGTCTCCGGTAGATCCTTTCACCATGGCTTTGGATTCTGCCCCTTTCTGCTTCCTGGGGACCCATCTGCATCAGTTATCTTCTCTCACGCTCTGCGTTTAAGCTGCAGTCACTCCTCTGCTTCTCGTATCCAAATCCCCTCCAGTCCATTGTGACCTTATTTCTGCCTCAGTAACTCTGCTGAAATCACTTGGACCAGGTTCAACAGTCACTTCTATTGGCTGAAGGTCTCTCTTTAGTCCTTGTCCACAGGATTTGACATGCTTGCCTTTTAAACACGCTCTTTGCCCTTGACATCGTGTTCTTCCTGCTTTTCCAGCCAGCCTTCCAAGTCTCCTTCCCTTCAATGTTGTCCTCCTCAGAGTTCTGCCCTCGGCTGCTTCTCTTAGTCATTAAAGTCTCAGCACTGGCCTGTGGCAGGTGCTCAGTCAATATCAAATTATGTATGCAAATCAAGCAGTGGTTTCAAGTTCAAGCAGTGTACTCAGGTCTTTAAAAGTTTAAGCAAGAAGCAGCAAACTTTTCTGGAGAGATACACATTTCCAATTATAAATGATGTATGACTTATTGCAGCTGGAGTCCACTGAGGGGAAAAGACTATAATAGCTTATTTCAGAACTAATGTGGCTATACGTTAGCAACAGAAATGATGTCGCTATCTTACTAGAAATAAAACAAAGAGATTACTTAGCAGCTGTCTCCCACACTGTCATTTCATTTTGCTTGGTAGTTCTTGGCAGAGAATCCGGGAAAGAAAAAAATAATAATAATTAAGCCACACTGTGTTCTCCCAGACCAAATGATTTCTGCTGTTCTGAGAAACAAATCTTAAAAGGCAATATATGTTTCATGAATATCAGAAATAGAATAGTTTCAGAGTTGCTTTTCTTTTTTCGCCAGAGACATGTGATTAAACATTATGGCCTTTTCCTTTCCAGGTCTCGTAAAGTTTCTCTTAGCACCCTGCTCCTTTCTCAGCGCTTAAGGGCCAAACATCAGCCTGGGGCCATAATTAGATCTTGAAACCCTCTTTGAAAAAAGAATTCCATGGAGAACTATTTAGGGCCCTCTTTTCATTGAGATAAAGAGATGCCACATGTGGAGCATTTATTTGTTTATTCATTCATCATTCATTCTACAAATAATTATGCTAATAGCCACTTAAAGTCATCTTAGAATGGATATTATTTAATGTGTGGAAGGATGCTTGGCAGAAGAAATGCTGAGTTTACTTTTTACTTTATTTGGCCTTTACTTGCCAAGGCTTCTTTTCCCCACCTTCAGAATGTGTTTGCCATCAGAACCTATTTTGCACAGTCATGTGTATCATATTGTTATGATTCTCTCTGTCCCTGTTGCAGTCATTTTAATAATGATTTGGGTTGTGTTATCTTTTCCTACTCTATAGTTAAGCCAAGAAAAACTCTTACCAGCCCAGGAGAAGGAGGAATTGTCAAAATTAAATCAGAAGTCAGGGTTCCATTGTCTGCTGATTTGTATGTGTATGAACTAAAACAGTGATGTTATGGCCACTTTAATTTTTATTGCTGTGTCCAAGAAAATGAATATGGCTAAAAGGGAGATAGATAAGGCATGTGTAGATTTCGTGGGGAAAATTAATAATGTTCTTATAATCTTCTGATTTTACCTACATGCCCAAGCCAGCACAAAGCAGAATTGAATACAGTGCCTAGCTGGGATAAGAACTCAATGCATGTTAGCACTGGAGTGTAAAAGTCATTGCCTGCAGTAACATAAATATATGAGTTAGGCTGGGTGTGAGGTTATAGAGAGTGGTGGGGCTTGTGGCAAATTGGAGAGTTCCCAAGTTGCCTAAAGGCATCCATGTTTAAAAACTTGAAAAACACTGTGCTAGCCAGACAAAACCATGTCTAGAGATTGAGTACTGTCCCAACTTGAGTGTTAGTGATCTCTGAAGTATGTCTGCCCCTGGCCTCATTTCCTCTCTCCCCTTCCACACACCCACTTTTACTCATCTCTGACACCGCTGTCCATCCCATATCTTACACCACTTGCTGCCTTGGCCAAGAGCTGCGATCACAGTCTCTGCCTCATTTCAAAGAATAACTAACAAAATGTACCTGGGTTTGAGATTGTTTGCTTACATCTGAACCAAGCATCATTTAAAACACTTTTTCAAACTTGTTAGTCCTTGTTAGTTTGTATATTATTTATATATATATGTATAATATGTATTCTTCATTTGAAAGTTCTGACAATATAGAAATAAACTGTGTTCCTTCCATTCTTCCCTCTGCCAATCCATTTCCCCAGATAAATATTATTAGCTGTTTGGTGTGTATTCATCCAGATTTTTTCTGAGCATATAAACTAGCATATACAGGCACAGACTTGCACACATTGATGATACATGAATATAATATTAAAATGTGGCGTACCATTCTGCAACTTGTTTTTTCATATGGTACAAATTTTCATAATAGTCTGATTATATCACATTCTTTGTAACTGCTCTTCTTTCAACAGTTTATCAAGATGTAATGATTCACTTAATCTGTCCCTCCTAGTGGCATTTAAACTGCTTCTAGCTTTTCTGCTGTTTTTCTGTATCTAACTCTCGACATGGATGTGTGATGGCCACGTTCATGTTCAAAACCAAACTCCTGAGCTTCTCCTCCAAACGGGCTTCTCAGAGTTTTCCCATCTTAATTCACAGTAGCTCCATCCTTGGTGCCACTTGTACCAAAACCCTGGGAGTCATCCCAAGCGCCTTCCTTTCTCTTCCACTTATATGCGCTCTGTCAGCACCTCCACTGCCACACCCTGTCCAAGCCACCGCCACCAACCTAGCCTCTCAACCTGGCTCCAGGCTTCTGCCTTCGCTCAACAGTCTGTTCTCAAGCCTGTTCTCAGCCTGAGGGATCCTTCTCAAATGTGCAGCAGATCAGGCCACGCTTCTGCTCCCAGCTCTCTGGTGGATTCTTATCTCACTTGCATAAAAACTGGTCAACAAGACCTTAACTGATCTGGCCCCCATCGTCTTCCCACCCATACTCATCTGTAGCTCTCCTGCTCACTCATGCTGTCTCAGCCACACTTACCATCTCACTTTTCTTCAAACGCACCAGATGTGTCCTGTTCTCAGGGCCTTTGCACATGCTCTGCCTGCTGTCAGCCAGGCTCTTCCCCCACATATACACAAGCCAGCTTCCTAACACTTCCAAGTGTTGAATTGTCCCCTTCCCAGAGAGGTCTTCCCTACCCACAGTATTTATAGAGAACACGTCCAGCCTTCTTTATCCTCCATCTGTGTAGTACTTATCACCACCTAACATATTTTACAAATAGAGGTTACTTTTTCTTTTGTTTATTATCTGTCTCTACCCCTAGAAGATAGCTCAGTGAGGGGAGGAAATTTGTCTACTTGGTTCTCTGCTGAATACTCAGCACCTAGAAGAGTGCCTGCCACACGCTAGGCTCCCAAGAGATACTTGCTGAATGAGCAGATGTTATGAATATGTCAGCAGTGAACGTCCACATGCAAGATACTCATTTGCTCACATGTGGGGCTCTCTCTTCAAGTTGAATTATTCGAAGTGGAATTGCTAAGCCAAAGGGTGCATATTTTAAATGTAGTAGACATAGCAAATTGCTTTCTGAAAAGGCTGTACTATTTGGTATATGATATGATTGTTCTTATTTTTTTTTTAATTCTATTTACCATAGAATTTAACCTGGGTTCAGGGGTAAGGGTACAAGTGAAAGAGATCTTTGAATTCAGGGATTCTTCACCTGGGGTCCATGAACATAGACCTCTGATGGATATTTAGCATGTTTTTAAACTAGACACGTTGCCAACAAAGCACGGTCATTTTAGCAGTATCTGGGACTTTGTCACCGATAGACGTCACAGATATTTTTGCGTCGTAATATAAATGTTATGGCAGTCTTGAATTTGTTCACCCTCTTCACTGCTTTGAAATCATAGTGAATCCACCTGCCCTTGAATCCTCCCTTTCCTTTAGCCACCGCTGGTTACTCGTCTTGCCTCTAGAACTTGTTATTTAGTGTGTTAATAAAGAAGCACCTATACTGCCTTACTGCTAATTTGTTTTTTTAATACTCTTATATCTATTTCAGTATAATTGGTTTCATTTTATGCATTTAAAATTGGAGTCTTTATCAAGCCACCACAAGGGTCCGTGGTGGCAAAACAGTCAGGAGCTCTGTTCATCGAAGGGGCCATGATTCATTTCAAGGAATAAGTTACTCACACAGATAATCATTAGGTATTTGATAAAATTAAAGTGCCACAAAATTTCAATAGCAGAATAATAGACACACAGATATTCGCAGCTCTCATGTCTTTCAGTCATTCATCAAATGCTTATTGATTAAGTGCTTCCATGTGCAGTGCTCTGTGCAGAGCGTTCTGGAAATCAAAGGTGAAGATCTCATCCTTGGTTGTGCTCGCTGTGGAACATTTTAAATGGCTCTATTCCAGTGATGCACATCAGACTGTCTACCCACAGCCTTTCCTTCCTTTAGTCACTCCCTTCCTCTGCCCACCTTGCTCCTGGCTTCCTTCTAGACCCACATTTTCTTCCTATGTGATCTTATGCAGAGTTATGATATTTAAATGCTGGGGATTTCCAAAGTTACGCCTTCAGACCAGATGTCTCCCTAAGGTCCAGGTTTATCCATACGTACCACCTCCACTTGGGTGACTCACGGCACCTCAGGCTTCACATACTCAAACATGTTTCTCCCTCCTGTTTCAGTAAGTGGCATCACCATCCACCCATTGACTCAAAGCTAAAAATTGCCCAAGGATCTTCCTTGAATCCTACCTTTCCTCTACTTGCCTCCCCCTACTCCACATCCCTAATGCACTTCATCAGCAAATACCACTGATTCCATATTCATAACACCTTGTGACCATGCTGTTCAAATTGTGATCAGCAGAGCGGCGCTGGTCACGACAAGTTAGGTACAGACGTGGAGAGTAAGCATTAGAAGATTTTATAGCAGCTTGAAATTGTCATGGTGCCCACATTCACGATGGCAGGCTCATCTCACCAAACAGGCGGAGACCACTTCAGTTCTGGCAGCTCAAATGCTGGGTCCCATGTGGTGCAAATTGTGTAGTAAATAACCCTGTGCGGTAGGACCGTGTCACTGTATGTGATCGCTTATGATTGGTTTGTCAGCTGTACTCTGTGAAAATGGAAGTGTTTCATTTTACAACTTATATTCACAAGTTTTCATTTTTAATCAAAAATTTTCACTTTATTGTCTAACATTATTAGTTAATTAAGGAAATAAAATTAATGTTAGTTATTTTCACCCTTAATTTATGGAAGGTAAAACAAACCTCAGTGGAATTTCTTTTGTTTGCTTGCTTGGTTTTTGATGAGAAAATATTTGTCTTTTCTAAATGTGGCAAAGAGTATAAAACAAATGGTGAAGGCAGAAGTGATTCTGAAGAGTACATATTGGCTTTCCTCAAAACTGTGTTCCCTCACGTACTGAGTTCAGTTGATGCTGACATCCCCCAAAACATAATCTTCAGTGATTTGTAGAGATGTACTGGCAGTGAAGCAATGGAACCATCAAAATGTGTAGGGCATTTACGTACAAAAATTAAGTTCAAGATCATAAGAATTTTTGTTAAAGAAAGAATATTGGATTAAAAAGCTGATTGGAACAGATGTTCAATATTTCGCATGTAAACATCAGGGCTTTACAGACTTCTTAATAAGTAGCATTTCAGCTTGCCAAGACTGAAATCCATATACAGTTGATGAGATGTTGGTGAAAGACTGTTTCAAAGGTATTTGCTTAGAAATGTCGGGTGAATCCGTAGCAAAGAAGGTAGCTCAAGTCCTACATCCAGAGCCCTCCAGCTCAGCGTCCTCTGCAACGGGCTAACAGTCTAGAAGACTAACTCACAGAGCGATTGAAGCCAGCAACACATCTTTTCATGGTAGCACGATCATTTCACTCATATTCCTGTTTATGTGCAATTGGAACATGACTGTGATATGAAAGGAGAACTTCTTTTCAGCATTGTCGCTGAAAAAGAACTTAAGTCTGGACTGCATAGACGAAGGATTACCTCGTCAACGAGTGTGGACTGGAGTTTGCGTTTGATGTAGGAGCGTGTGCAGAAAACATCCTGAAGAAGTCACCCTCATAAAGGGGCTGCATCAGAATATAAATCAGTGGACTGTGAGTCTCATGAGAAAGTCCTGCCCTGAAAAGAAATGTTGGTGGAACTAAACTGTAGGCTTAGTGCTGTCCTAAAAATCATGAATTAGATAAAGGCTGGTGTGTTAAATTCTGGCTTATTTTCTTGTGTTATATGATACTGTGGAAGCAGATCATAACCAGCTGTTGCTACACACTGAGGTGTGATGATAATCAACAGGACAAGTGTTCGAGAGTGTTTGATTTACAGAACAACTCTCAACGTTTCTGTAAAATCGGAAGACAGTTTGGTCTCGGCTTGTTGAACACATGAATTGGACAAGCAGGACTATATATGTATCTAATATATTCAGTATTTTTAACGATCTCAGTAGTTGCATGCAAGGAAGAAATGCAACATGTTTTTCAACAGTGGATAAGATCAAAGGGCAAAAACGAAAGCTGAGAACTTGGAAGAACAGTTTCTACAAATTATTATGACACATGTTCCATAATTTAACAATTATCAATATGGCAGGTGATGGTCTTCATACTGCACATCTGTGAAAAGCTATCATAAAACACCTTAAAGTTTGGTAAGGCATTTTGAATTTTATTTTCCATCAAAAGATCTATGCCTAAAAAATTCATGGATCCAGAATCCATTTCTTTCATCAAAATATCACTTATATTTAACCATAACTTATAGGATCCATTGCTGAAACTGATTTCTGTCGAAGGATTTAAAGGACTCTGAAACCACAGTAGCACTTTATCCATTTCAGATAAAATTTTAAAATGAACAATTCAATGAAATTGCTCTAAAATCTTTTCTATTCCATTCTATGAGACTTGTTTCTTTTCTGTTATTATTATTATTATTAAAATAAAACATAGGAACAGTTCAGATGTTCATTTTATCTCCTACAAGTGGCCTTGTTGGCAACCCCACCTAGATTAGATAAATTATCAAGCAAGAAACAAGTCAGTTTGTCCCATTAAAATTTTTAAGTATTTATATAGACTGTGTTCATTCAAAGTGTGCCTATAGGCATTTAATATGGGGATTCATTTTTTTCCCCAAAATGAAAAAAAAAAGTTACAAGTTTAATACTGAGCCTATATATTAGTTGCCTACATGCATACTTTCAGTGAACAAACAACATGTACAATTTTCATATGGCTTTTTCTTTTTCCTTATGTTTACTTTGGTAATATATATCACAATATAATTTCCTGTTGGTAGAACTAATAATACAGAATTATGGCTTTTATCTTGTATGTCTTTTTTTTTTGCACTTCATTTTTCTGGTTGTTCACTTTTATTAAATTTTACAAAGTATCAATTTGTAACAGACTGGAAAATTTTTTAAAGTGGTCCTTTAAACCAAAGAGAATTTAAGGAGCATTGCTTTAGGGGCTTAATAGAAAATGAGGCTTCTCTTCAAAACATACCCTCTGAAAAGAATTAGTTCTCTTACAAAGTCTCTCAAACTACCAGACGTTCCCAGTTACTTTATTTTGAACAAGAGTTTTAAGCCTGAAGCAGCCTCAATCAATGTGAGGTTTTGATGCTTACAGAGGTCACCTGCAATTGGGCAAATAAAGGAGAAAGAAAATTTAACACAGATCCATTTCTTCTGCCTGGTGTTATAAACTCGTAATTGCAAATATTGGCTATCATTGTAAATAAGCCTCTAAAAATCATTGTAAAAGCAATCTAGTAAGTGGTCACATATTAGAGATCACAAATACTCATCCCAGATTGAATGAAACAAACCCCCAAACACACCTTTTATAATGTTATGCAGATAGCTCCTAAGTGGCTTTAGGTAAAAATTTCTAGTGTCAGTACCAAGCATGGAATTTACAGTCCTGTGTTCCAGACAACTTAAACAGATGTGAAAATGACATGCCCTGGAAAATAAAGTTAATGTCTCTAAAAGTGGCTCCGGAGATAATCAAAACATTTGTATGAACGTGCACGTCAAGAATGAATAAAATTGTTTCATGAAACATGATCATGGAAAATGCAGTGTGTGTTGCTTATGAAGCTCTTGTCTCTGAGCCCCAAACCCACCCCTCTGTACTCTGCATGGTGAGGCTGGGACAAGGACTCTAAAAAGCCACGTTTCTCCTTTACCAGCTGCCTCTCAGCACATTCCATCTTCCCGAGGTGCAGAGGATGCCTGATGGCTGGAGAAGGGAGAAACACGGGCTCCTTCCTGCCTCCTCTCAGTTCCCGGGGTGGGGGTTGCTTCATTCCAGCTCCTGCAGTTGGTGCTAGTTTCCCACTGTTTCTCACCCTGGACCCCTCAGAGACACCAGCTGCAGCCTTCCAGAGTCTGGGCTTCTGGGCTCCAGCTCCCCAGGACCCTCCACCAGCCTTCTGGGTCCTCATAACCTCAACCTCTTCCTTCTTGCTTCTTCAGCCCTGATGATGGTAGAGGTTTCATGTATTCATAGTTACTACCTTTTTTTTTTTTTTTAAATAACTGCAAGGTATCCCTTTTGCTTTTCAGTCCTCCAATACCTATCTAACTTATTTCTTATGTTGAAGTCTCTTTTAAAACAACTATTTTAGGGGTGAGGATATAGCTCAGTGGTAGAGTACATGCTTAGCATGCACGAGGTCCTGGGTTCAATCCCCAGTTCCTCCATTTAAAATAAATAAACCTAATTACCTCTCCCCCCCCCCAAATTTTTTAAAAATAAAATAACTACTGTATTTCTGATTTCCTGACTGGATCCCAGCTGATAAAATACTTGGTACCAGGAGCAGTCCCAGGTGGTCTGGCAATGGTTTCGCTGTGTCTGGCAGGGCTGAGCAGCTTGCCAGCGCGAAGTGGAATGGGAATCCCTGCCCTGCAGTAGCATCATGATTAATCATACCACCCCCGGGGTAGATTGTGTTCGCGTGCTCACCGAAGCAAACATGAGGCTGCTGCATGTACCTGTTGCCGTAGTGATGACGAGGACTAAGAGTGAGGAATGGGGTGCCTATTTCTGCCTGGGTGGCCATTAGTAGAGGGAAAAAAAAACAAGCTCGAAACTTTAAACAGTCAATGATCCCACCTCTCTCCATCTGCGCTGCTGCCATCCTACATACACCATCCTACCCTATGCCCTCCTCCTTTTCCCCTGAAGTTTGCAATAGCTTCCAGCTTCCACTCTTCCCTTCTAACCATCCATTTTCCAGTGACCAAAGTGCTTTGAAACCAGCTCCTCTGCTTAAAACCTCCAATGACATCCTATTGCACTTAAAATCTAACCTCTTTAGCTTCATCTCAAACTGCTTTCCTCCTATCCATATCTTAGTCTTTCTAGTTCTTTCTGGCCTGGGAGCTCCCACACTTACAGTTCTGTCTTGTTGGAATTCACTTCCCATGACTGCATATGTGACTGGTTCTCATCATTCATATCTCATCTTCCCTACTTTTCCAAGCTTCCCTTCCACCTTTTCCCCTTGTAAAGATGTCACCGTGGGTTCATTTCTTTCATAGCATTTGCCACAATCTATCTATATCTTGTTTATTTCCTTGTTTGTCTCCCCCCACCAACCTGCACTCCATTAGGGCAGAGACCTGTCTGTCTGATTGATTGGCTGCTGTATCCCCAAGACTCTGCCCCAGTGCCTACCACATAGTAGATGATCAGTAAATATTTGTTGATTGAATGATTGCTCAGAAATAGTTTTCCCTCAACTGATTTATAATTTTAGTTATGAAGGATTTCAAGCATGCAGAAAATATCATAACAAACACCCAGGTAACTACCAACCAAATGTAACAGATTTGACATTTTGCCATACTTACTTCGGGTTGTACTTTCTTCTCTCTCACTCTTCGTTTTTAAAAGAAATGTTAAATGTAAAAGAAATGTATCCATTTCATCTAAGTTCAAAATTATTAGTGCAAGTTATACATGATATTCTCTTGTAATATTTTTAATGACTCTAAGATCTGCCTCACCTTCACTTCAGTTACCGGAAATTTTGTGAGCTTTTTCCCTCTGATCAGTCTAGAGGTTTGTTAATTTTATTGATTTCACTCATTTTCTATATTATTCTTCCCTTTTCTAGTTCATTGATTTTTGCTGTTGTGTTTATTATTTCCTTCTACTTATTTTGATTTACTTGATCTTTTTATGGTTTCTTCAGGTAGATGTCTCCATCATTGATTTTACTTTTTTTTTTCTTTTCTAATATAAGCATTTGAAACTTCATATTTCTATCTAAGCACTGCTTTAACTGCATGCTACAAATTTTGTATTTTCATTATCATCCAGTTCAAAACAGTTTCTAATTCTCCTTGTGTTTTCTTCTGTGAACCATGGGTTATTAAGAAATATGTTGTTTAATCTCTAAATATTTAGATATTTTCCAGATTTTTTGGTTACTGATTTTTAATTTAATTCTTTTCATTTCAATCCTTTTAAATTGCTTGTACTTTTTGTAATGTCTCAGCATTTGTCTTGGTGAATTTTCAGTGAGAAATGGAGTGGAATGAATACCCTTGAGATGTCAAGGGTGGGGCTCTATAAATGTCAGTTAGGTCAAGCGGGTTCATAGTGTTGTTCAGTCATATTATGCTTACTGATTTTCTGTCTTTGTGTTCTACCATTTACTGCCAAAAGTAGTATTAAAATAATCATCTATAATAATAGATTTGTCTGTTTCTCCTTTGACCTCTCTCAATTTTTTGCTTCATATGTTTTTAAGCTCTATTATTAGATACATATACATTCAGTATTATTATGTTTTCATGATTAACTGATTGACTGTTACTATTATGAAATATCTCTATCCCCAACAATAGTCTTTATTATGAAGTAATATTGATATGGCCATTCCTCTTTTGTTATCTTTTTTTATTCTTTTACTATTAATTTATCTATGTCTTTATAATTAAAGTGGATTTCCTAAAGATAGCATATAGTTGAATCACTTTTTTATTCATTCTGACAATCTCTGCTTTATAATTAGAGTATTAACTGTATTTACATTTAATCTAATTATCAATATTGTGGGGTTTAAGCCTACCATCTTCATATTTATTTTCATTTATTCTATTTGTCCTTTATTTCTTTTCTTCCTTTCTTACCTTTACTTCCAGGATTCGTCTCTCCTTTGTGTACATCCAGTTTGCCATTCTGTATGATTTTTCATAGCCTAAGGAACTTAAATTTTCCAGTAATTCATATTTACTGATGACAAATTTTCTCAGCTTGTCTTTGTCTGAAAAGGTTTTGTTACTTTCATTTCTGAAGGCTATTTCCTTTCAGCACTTTAAAGTTGCCATTCTAATTGGTTTCCATTGTTTCTGATGAGAAGTCAGTGGTAATTTTTATATATTTTTTTCTCTGAACATATGTGTCTTTTTCTCTGGCTGCTTTGAAGATTTTGTTTTGTTTTTGGCAATATGGTTATAGTGTTCCTTTTTATAGTATTCTTTATTTATCCTGCTCTGGGTTTGTTGAGCTTGGATCAGGGATTCCAGTGTTCACCAAATTTGGACAATGTTTGGCCATCATTCCTTCAAATATTTTTTCTTTTTCCCTGATATTCTGGTACTCCAATCACATATAAATGAGACCACTTCATATTGCCCCACAAGTCACTGATGTTCTTTCCATTTCACTTTCCGCCTCTTTTCTCAGATTCCAATTGGAAAGTTTCTATACCATTTCTTTAACTTCAAAAATAATTTCTTCTGTAATGTCTAATATGATGTTGATCTCATCTCACGAATTATTGGCTTCAGATACTATACTTTGAGTCTCTAGAAGTTCCATTTGGTTCTTTTTTATATTTTCCATTTCTCTTTTTTTTTTTAAATCCTGGATCATACTGATAATTAAAAGCTCTTGTCTACCAATTGTGTCATCTTTGTTGTTCTGGTTGTTTCTATTGACTGATTTTTCTCCTATTTATGGGTCACATTTGGCTACTTCTTAACATGTATAGTAATGTTTTTACTGAATCCTAGACATTATTTCATTAGTCTTCTATTGCTGTGTGACAAATTATCAGAAACTTAACAGTTTACAACAGCCTCTGTTTTCATCTCACAGTTCTGCAGCTTCTAAGTCTGGTTTGCTCACTTGGGTTCTCTGCCAAGGGTCTCGGAGGCCAAAATCAAGGTGTTGGTTGGGCTGAGTTTGTCTGAAACTTCATGGGAAGAATCTGCTTCCAAGCTCATCTGGGTCATTGTAGAACCTACTTCCTTGTGGGTGTAGGTCAGAGGTCCTCTTTTTCCTGCTGGCTGTCAGCCAGTCTACTCTGCCCTTAGAAGATGCCTACGTTCCTTCTGATGTGGTCCTCTCCATCTTCAAAGCATTAATGGTGTACCACATCCTTCTTGCGCTTTGAGTCTTTCTGATCTCCTTTTGCTTCCAGTTGGAGAAAGTTTTCTGCATTTAAGGGCTCATGTGATTAGATTAGGCCCACCTGGGTTATTTCGCCTGAGTTAATCATGGGAATCACCTGTCATCACATTCACAGGTTCTGGGGGTATGGATTCTTGGGGGCCATTCCTAGAAATTCTGCCTACCACCATTATGAATGTTATGATGCTGAGAATCAAGATTTTGATGTCTTCTTTGAGTATTGAGACTTGTTCCATTCACTTGCAAATCAGCTTGATATTCAAGCTTGACTCTCAAAACTTGTTTATAAGGTTTGTTTGCACAGTTGACTCTTGAACAATGTGGAAGTTGGGGGCACCAACCCCCATACAGTTGAAAATCCACGTACTGCTCTCTCTGCCTACAAAAACAAAGGACTTGAAAAATGACTCCCCCAAGGTCAGGAAGCTGAAACACTGTATAGAATCAGGACTCAGCCTTAGTTCTTTTGATTCCATATATTGTGAACTCTAATCAAACACAAACTTTTCTCCACACTTAGTTAATTTAAAGATCTGTGAACTCAATGGGGTGGGGCAGGCAGGGAGGGAAGTAGCTCAGTGGTAGAGTTCATGCTTAGCATGCAGGAGGTCCTAAGTTCGATCCCCAGCACCTCCATTAAAAAAAAAAAAATGTGTAAACTGCAGTTACAGGTACTATACTTATTGAAAAAAATCCATGTATACTAACTACTATATATAAAAATAGATTAACAAGTTTCTACTGTAGAGCACAGGGAACTATATTCAATATCTTGTAGTAACCTATAATGAAAAAGAATCTGAAGAGGAATATATGTATGTACATGTATGACTGAAACATTCTACTGTGCACCAGAAATTGATGCAACATTGTAAACTGACTATACTTCAATTAAAAAAAATCCGTTTATAATATGTGGACCTGCTCAGTTCAAGGCCATGCTGTTTAAGGGTGAACTGTGTAGTTTTACTTTACTTTACAACTAAATTAGCCCTCCTCCTTTCTGGTGTCTACTCAGTCACCAGCGTGTTCATTGAGGTCTCGCCGGTCTCACTCGTGGCAGCCTCAACACGGACAAGCCCTGTGGGAGATCAGTGGTTGTTCAGTGGGCTTGTCCCTGTCACTTCCTTCTCCATGTTTTGCATTCTCACCCTTGGCGTGTCCTCGGGGTGTCCCATGCAGGTTTCAGAGCTCTTTACCTGCCTCCTTCCTGCAGTCAAATTCCAGACCTTCAGCCACCCCCACTGAAGGTCAGGCCAGGGGCGCAGTCCAACCCAGGTGCTAGGAATTTGGAGGTATGGCCTCTGAAGAGAATTTTAAAACAGTTATAGAAATGACTAAAAGCCTATCTTTTATTTATCGTCATGTCTCTACAAATTCTGACTCATCAGTGATAAAAATACCCAGGAATGTGTGGGGAGCGGGACTTTGGCCTACATTCTAAACAATTGCTGAGGTTACTTTTGAGTTTGAATAATACATACAGAAACTTTAAATTGAACAGTATTATATCTTTATTAAACAGCTACACGTGCTTATTTTGAGAGTATATCTCTAGCAGCTCAGAATCATTTGAACTGGCGTCAAATATAGTTTGCGTTTCCATCTCCTGTGCTGCAAGAAACTCGTGTTTAAAGAACAGATTCAGCATTAAGCGGTAACAGCACAGTGGTTTTGAAGATAAACAACATGAGTTATTAAAGTCGGTCATTGTGTGTGACCACTTCAGAGTTTTAACTTGTTTTTAGAATGTAAAATAGTGAAACCGAGGTGGGAAATGTGAGGTCTCATATTTATGTTTGTTAAGCATAAATTTTAGTTTACACCTGAACTATTTTACCAGATTTGAATGAAATGTTGCAAAGTGATTTTTATTCTCCTTTTTGCATTATTAATGGTTTCTTTTAAACCAGAGAATAAATCAAGAACATAATGATTACTGCTGATTATTACATGATTATTGCTGCAAGGAATTTTGTCACACGGAGGAGGGTGTTTAAGAAATGATATGCTGCTGGTGTCAAATACATGCGGTACTCTGTGCCCCAAGCTCTGACCTCTGTCTTTTCAGCTCAGTGAGACAGCCATCCCCTGCTTGCGTTTCCCTTCCCTGCACCTTAGTTCAGATGGTACCTCTGGGCAGAAAGCCAGGATAATTATAGGGCTCTCTTCACTTGCTTTCCTTCTCAGAGATCACAGACCTTGCTCTCTGCTGTCCAATCTCTGAAAAACATTTTTTAAAAGTATATCTATCATTGTTTATGGCAGAAGGGCTACTCTGGCACCCTCCAAGTTGGATGTAAGTATTTGTTTCTGTTTCTTTTTCCTGGGTTGGCCTACGAGTTCTATAAGTGTAAGAGCCATGTGATATTAGAGTTCTCCAGAGAAGCAAACAATAGGAGATAGATATATATGGAGAGAGATGTATTTTAAGGAATTGGCTCACACGGTTGTGGAGCTGGCAAGTCTGAAATCCATAGGGCAGGCTGCTGACTGCAGACTCGGCTGAGGTTTCTTTACTGCATTCTGGAGGCAGAATCGCCTCTTCTTTGGGAAACTTCACGCTTTCCTTATAAGGCCTTCATCGGATTGGATGAGGCCCACCCATGTGGAGGGCAATCTGCCAGACTCAAGGTCTACTGTTTTAAAGATTAATTTCATCTAAAAATTAACCTTCATAGCAACATCTTAGACTGGTGTTTGACCAAACAGCTAGGCACCATAACCTGGCCAAGCTGACACTAAAAATTAACCATCACACAAGTAATGTTCATTTTTATGCCCCCCAGGACCCAGAGTGGTGCATAGGAATTAAGGATTAGCAAATAAGAGGCTGGGAGAGTGGGGGGTGGGAATAAGGAAATAATGTTAGAAAATAAAGCTGCAAGTAAGGGTTGTAGTAGCCTATGAGGGACTTACGTTAAGGAGTTAACTGTATTATGTGGGCAAAGTGGGGGTCTTCTAACAGTTTTATGAGGGAGATACATGGTGTAGTCTCTCTTGATGGCAGTGTAGAGCCTGGAGTTTAGTGTGCAGAATTTTGACAGTAGCTGGGAAAAGAATGGCAAGGACCTGAAGGAAGCAGTGTCCTGGGGATGGAAAAATCACATCGGTAGTGGGACCAGTGGGAATGGATCAGAGTGCCTGTAAAGAGAAAAGAAAAAAGTAAATAATGAATGTTTTATCAGCATTGAAGTTTTACTTAGTTCCTTTGTCTCCTTACTGTGGGAGGGGCTTCCTGAATGCTTGCTTGCTTGCTTGATTTATTTATTTATTTAATTTTTTTTTTACTTTGGGGGATGGAGATAATTAGGTTTATTTATTTTTATTTTATTAATTTTTTTAATGGAGGTACTGAGGATTGAACCCAGGACCTTGTGCATGCTAAGCATGCACTCTACCACTCAGCTACACCCTCCCTACACGAATGCTTTAGAAAGATGTTAACAGAATTCTAAAAACCAAACAAACATACTGTTCTTTTTAAAAAAAAAAAAAAAAAAGGGAGAATTCATTTCAATAACTCTATGTTTCTACCTATAATTTCTTACTTTACCATAACAACTGTTCGGTTTCTCTGTGGCCTCTTTCAGTCTTCAGCCATATGTAATTGTTGAGTTTTGCATTGTTGTAGTAATGTTGTTTATATCATTTCATATTCTTCTTGGAGAAAATATTAGTTTATATCTATATGTCATCACATATATTATTTAATAGCAGAAAAGCTTTATGGTAGATTGATGAGCCATAATTTACTGAGCTATATCCCTTTTGTAGAACACTTGGATTTCCTACTGGGGTTTTGCCATTATAAAAGATGATGGTATAAATGATTTTCTGCCTAAAGCATTTTTCAGCATCTTTATTGCAATGTAATTGACATATAATAAACTTCACATATTTTAAAGTATACAGTTTAATAGTTTTTGATATGTATACACTCATGAAATGTCCCCACAGTCAAAATAATGAAGATATTCATCACCATCAAAAGTTCCCTTGTCTCTGTTTGCTACCCCACCTCCCTGCTTCCTCTTTACAGGCAACCACTGAACTGTTTTCTGACACTATAAATTAGTTCCCATTTTTAGAATGTTATATAAATGGAATCACACAATATGTACTCTTTTTTGTGTGTGCGACTTCTTTAACTCAGCCTGATTATTTTGAGGCTTATCCATGTTATGTGGTGTATCAGTAGTTCACCCCTTTTTGATTTCATTTTATGGTATGCAACAGTTTACTTATCCATTCACATGTTGATGGACATTTGGGTTGTTTCTGCTTTTTGGCTGTTGCAGACAAAGCTGCTAGGCCAATTCAGGTACAAGTCTTTGAATGGTTATGTGCCTTTTCCCTTGGGTAAACACCTGGGGCTAGAATGGCTGGATTATATGGTAGGTGTATGTTTACTATTTTAAGAAACTGCCAGACTTCCCCAAAGTGTTTTCATTCCCACCAGCAGTGAGCGAGAATTCCTGTTGCCCTACGTCTTCATCAGCACTTGGTCTTTGTAAATTGAGCCATTCTTTAAGGTACGCAGTGCCGTTTTCAGTCGTGTATTCCTAATGACCAGTGATGTTGAAAATCTTTTCATGTGCTTATTTTCCACCTGTATCTCTTCTTTAGTGAAGTGCTTGCTCAAGTCTTTTGCCCGTTTTTTGTTATGTTGTTTGCTTTCTTATTCTAGGGTTTTGAGAATTCTTTATGTACTGCTTTATTAAGTATATGCTTTGCAATGACTCTCCTGTAGTCTGTGGCTTATCTTTTAGTCTCTTAACAGTGTCTTTTGAAGAGCAGAAGTTTTTAAAATGTGCTTTCTTTGGGTACATTTTCAGAAGTAGGATTAAAGGGTCAAAAATAAAAATAAAATATAAAAAAATATATAACATAATATAAAAATAAAATATATAAATTAATTAATTAAAATATAAATAGATTTTTAAATATATAAACATAAAATAAACAATATGTAAATAAATAGAGTTTGTGTGTGTGTGTGTGTGTCTCTGTGTGTGGTTCTGGTTACTTCTTGTCAGATTGCTTTCAGCAAAGTTGGAAATACTGTTGTTGAATAATAGTATGTTCCCTGGGGGCTTACCAACTCTGGTCTTTATCACTTATATTTATTTGCTATTTTGGTAAGTATAAAATGTTACATCACAGTTTTATTTCACTCCACTTACCTAGCAAGTTAAACATTTACTTAAATTTGATATATTTAAATTTTTTTCTTTTGTCACTTTTGGCCATTTATAACTGGAAATTTTGATTCTTACAGATTTGTAAGAGCGTCTCTTATCAATTTGATGTCAAAACTTACATGAACTATTTATCATAAATATTTTCATATCAATATTTACTTTTTATCTTAGTTTTACCCTCCACCCCAAATCCTCAACTACCATTTATTCATAATTTCTCCTGTTTCTTAAATGGTAAATCTAAATGCCCACTTAGAATAAAGAAACTATTCTGTTTTCTAAATTTGGGAAATTGTATGTTAAATTTTTCTTTATTATAATTTTATTATGGTTTATAGTATACAGTAAGGGTCTAAGTTTATATGCCTTAATATTATTAAGGAATAACCTTAGCAGTTCTCTTTTCTCTTGCACTCAGATTACCATGTATTTAATTCTCATATAATTTATGCCCTATACCTAAATTCTTTACTTTGTTCCATGGATTTCTGAGGTTAGCAACATACTTTTAATGTGGGTTGCTTTTATTGAAACAATCTTATATTTCCTAAGGCAAGTTCCCCTTTATTGTCCAAATTAATCTCTAATATGATTTGTAGACTTTTTTATGTAACAGATTATCCTATTGTTATTTGAAAATGTATTCAATATATAAATTAACGTGAAGTATTGCCATGTTTACAAAATTTTTGTTCATTTTTTTCTTCTATAAAGTGTTTGTAGTTTTATTTGTATTGGACTGATACATCCCAGCTTAGGTTAGTTACCAAATAAGTACTCAGGAAATGTGCATTAAATACAGATATATTTCATCCTTGTTATAAGAGAAGTCTCTTTTCAGAAAAAAATTAATCATTATTATTATTAAAAAGGAATGCTATTGTTATTTTGGAATATGTTTCATATGGTAAATTTTCTTGAATTGTTTTATTTCTAAAATTCTTAGATTCCTTTGAGTTTGCTAGATTATATAATCATGACTTCAGCAATTAGTGATGTTTCTTTCCTATTAATTTTTCTTAAACTTGTTTTTCCTGCCTTATCACCATGGCAAGACCCTCTAATAGTTTATTAAATAATGTGTAATGAAGAGTATCTTTGTTTCAACTCTGCTTTTAGGAAACATGCCACTAATATCTGTATCTCCACTAAGAACAATATCATTAAAGTTTTTGTTTTTTCAGTTTTCTGAAATTCAAAATCAAGAGTATATGTTATATTTTATAAAATTCCCTTTGAAGCCTTTTAATACACAGCTAATTATGAATGCCAGTAAAGTATGCAAGGAGTGAATTAACTATATTATAAAAAAAAACATATTTCTTTTTTGGCTATTTTCCATTTTGGTTCACAAATTTTTCATCTTTTGCCCTGAATTTTGAGGAGCCGTTAGCACCCATTCATCTCGTTGCTCCAGCTCCTGTAGACTTTACTTTCTCCCTGGTGTCAGCTCTGTCTCTAATCTGCTCATTCAACTTTTCCCTTGATTCTCATTGATTTTTATTTTTCCAGCTAGACACGCTACCAAATGAGTCAAAACTCTGATTTTCAGGATGCTCTAGGAACACTCACTCTCTGCTAGTAGTTTAGTTTCTCACCATTGCTCGAAACTCAAGTTTACAGCTATCTATGTAGCATTAATTAAAAAGTATTTCATAATGAAATTCCTCTAATTTTGATGCCAGTGCTTCTATTAAACTCAAGTTTTGCTAAGGGCTCTTTTCTTAAGTACAACCCAGCATCTGTGGGAGAAAAACATAATTAAGAACTTTAATGGAAAATTTTCAAATGTACACTCACTAGATAATTTTGAAGCACTAATATTTTGAAATGTCTTTGTGCTTTTTTTCCCCTCAGCCCCGAATTATTGGAATGTTCTCTGTGCTATTCTGTGGAACTCTGGGGAGGACACTCAGTGTGAGATTATGGACAGGGCATGCCAACTCCAGGTCTTAATCAGCCCATAATTCTTCATGGCTGTGAAGAGCTTGGCTGATTGCACAATAAAGTCATCCTAATCCCAGAATTTATCCCATATCCTTATATAAAGCGAGAACGATCCAGGAGTTGGAAATGAGGAGTCCTGGAGTCTTCTTCCTAGTACTATGTGCAGCATGTACAGAGCTTTGAACTGTCCGTATTCTGCAATTTGGCTTTCCTTTCTGTGTAAAATGGGACCAACGTGGATTTCTGACAAAGGTCCTCATGATCTCAGAAAGCCCAGAATTATTATTAGCTGTGCATGGGACCCATGCTGTGAATCAAGAGACCTGGTTTTTCTGTCCTGATTTTGTTGCCAGCTGGATATGTAACTTTAGGAAAGTTGCTTTATGCTTCTGGGCCTCAGTTTCCTCATCCATAAAATGGAAAGAATGGTCTGGGTGATTTCTAAAGTCCCCACAAGGAAAAAAATGCCTACATGCTCTTATTCTGGGGAGAGGGTGGGAATTTGGAAGCATGGTGGGCAGTTTAAATGCAGCCTCTCTCCCCATGCACCAGAGCACGTGGGACTGGCAGGTGACAGGACTGACGTCCTCAATACAGCAGCCCACTTCACTGGGCGGGCTGGGGGCGGGGGTGGAGCTGCAGAGAAGCCACAGGGAAGAAAAGAAGACATTACACGGTCCTATCTCAGGGTGTTTGTTCTGTACTTGGCTCCCGAGATGATAACACCAAGCACGAAGTTCAGAGTTGTTTTATCCCTGCTGTTTGATTCAGACTAAGAAAAGGGTTCTGTTTTGTTTTCCTTCCCTGCTGGGAGCCGTTTTTCAGTAAAACTTCCATACGGGGATGTATTTATTGCTAGAGAGTGTTAAGAATAGTCAGAGCACGCGGTCACAGAAAGAAAACTGTCACAGCAGAGTGCATGCCCAGACAGCGGCACCCTGGACCCACATTGCTCTCTGTGGACTCGAATGCACTTTTTTCTTCAACAGTGCTTCCATAACATCTTTCCTTTCGTTCCTTTCTTATAAACTCATAGAAGCCCTCAAAGTGCTAAATGTTTTTCCTTTGTTGGCCATCACTTGACGGATGATTTTATCAAACATGAATTTTCCTTTAGCTCTCAATTGCGTGCAGTGTGAAGCTGACAACATAGAGAAGAGGCGGTTGTGCGTGCGTGCGTACGTGCGTGCGTGCGTGTGCGTGTGTGTGTGTGATGGGGGCAGGGTGGGCTTACGCATGTGTATGGTGGGGGAGAGATCTGGTTACAAAAGTAACATGCTCCTGGTACAGTATTTTGGAAATAGAGCAAGATAAGAAAAAGAGAATAAAAACCAACCGTATTCCTGGCAAATCAAAGATAAATGTTAACATTTAGTTTTTCTTGTTTCTCTCCATGTTTTTGTTATTAAAATAAATGAGTTTTAGAGCCCATGCTTTTCAATCATTTTTGCTGTTTTCACTTTATAAATAACCCTTCAATAAACGTGTTTGTCCTCACTTTTAAGTTACTTCCTTAGGCGAGGTTCCTAGATGCCAGAAGTCCATACTGGGGAGTATGAATTTATTTTATCATTTTTAGGACTCCTGGTTCTTCTTACCCAACTGCCTAGTTAACAAATGGCACTCCCTCTTGCAGTATCTGCCCCTCTTTGCTCTCACTGATGATTGAATGTTACTTATTTTTTAAATCTTTGATAATCTAATAGGTGAAAGCAGTATCTCATTTTTGGTCGCATTTCACTGATTGCTGGTAATAGTGAACATTTTCATATGTTGATTAGTTCTTTCTATTCCCTCTTCTGTGAATTATCCATCCATATCATTTGCCTGTTTTTTCTCTTATAATGAGAACATTTACCTGTTTCCATTTTTATCACAACTATTTTTCCAGTTCGTTGTTTTATTTTTATGAAGATTTTTTGATGTGCAAATTTTTAAGTTTTCATATGTTTTCCTTCACAGTTTTTTTCCCCCATTGCTTTTATACTGAGAAGGTTTTCCATTTTCTTGGTTGCTTTGAATTTTAAGATTGTTTAGTGCTTTGGAATTTATTTGGGTATTTAGCATGAGATGATGATCTAAACACTTTTGTTTCCAAATTGCTGGCCAGTTTTTCCCTTATCATTTGTTAAATAATCCTTATTTATATATACTGCCTTGATTATCATATTCTGTATTGAGTTATTTTACATGTTGGGGACCTTTCCAGGTTGTGATCTATTTTCTGCCCTTATTCTTACAACAAAGACACTCTTTTTTCCCCCTAGTTCTCATAATATGTTCTAAAATCTGGTATTTCTTGTTTTCAAATTGTTTTCAGTTCTTCCTGCCTGTTTATTTTCTGGACGAATGGTAGAATCATTTTTGTGGAGTTCCAAAAGCCTCCCTTTGGGGTTTTGATGAAAACTGCATTCAACCTATAAATTAATTGGGAAGAATTTGGCATCTTTACAATGTTCAGTCTTCCCATCCAGGAATACACATATGGCACGTCCCTCCACATTTTAAAATACCCTTTTGTATGTCTCCCTGGAATTTTGTAGTTTTCTCGATATAAATTCAACACATTTCTTATTAAGGTATTTCAAGATAATTTTATATATGGGGTATTTTTTTTTCATGGAATCTTTTCCCCCTTTAGTTTAGATCTACTATTTTTAGTATCACTTTTTCCCCAATGATTGCCAAGTACTGACAGGAATCTAAGGGAAAAGCACATTTATTTCTTTTCGAGCTTATAAACTCAGAGATTTAGAAGTAGAACTTCTAACTTAAATATAACTTATTTTTATATATGATAAAACTGGGGTCCTGAGAGATAAAATTTCTTTATAGATCATGTAACTTATTAGGAAAGTAGCTATATTTGATGAACACTACCAAATGTTCATATTCCTTGAGTTAAGGACATATAAAGCTTAACTCTCCCAAACCAACTCATGATCTCCGCCCTTGTATTCATTTGCTGTGGCTGCTCTAACAAATTACCACAGACTTCGGGACTTAAACAACACACATTGATTAGCTTTATGTTCCAGAGGTCAGAAATCCAAAATGGGACTCCCCGGGCCAGAATCAGGATGTCAGCAGGGCCGAATCACGTCCAGAGGCTCTAGGGGAAAGTCATCTCCTCTCCTTTTCCAGCTTCTGGAGGCCACCTGCATTCCTTGGCTCATGGCACCTTCTTCCGTGTTCAGAGCCAGCAGCCTAGCATCATCCCATCTCTCTCTGACTCTTACTGAGTCTTCTCCTTCCTTCTTCTGCCTCAAAGACCCTTGAGAATACCTTGGGCCCACCTGGATAATCTAGGATCATCTCCCATTTTAAGGTCAGTGACCTTAATTCCATCTACAGCCCTAACCCCCCTTTCCCATGGAACATAACCGTTCTGGGGATTAGGAGATGGACATCTTTGGAGAGCCATTATTCTGCCGACCTCAGCAAGGATGAACTTTCAAAATGTATGTCTAAGCACGTTAGCCCTCTCCTTGAAGCACTTCAGTGGCTTCCCATAGCTCTTTGGATAACAGCCAGAATCCTCTGAGTGGCCCACCAGGTCCTGAGTAGTTGCATTCCATTCACCCTCCAGCCTCCTTCGGCTCCGTGCTCATCCCCACTCTCTACTCCAGCCACATGGCTTCTAGTCCCATGAATGTGCTTGCTGTCTCTTGCCACAAGACCCCTGAACATTCTGTCTCCTCTGTTTAAACAGTTCTTCCCCGCCTTACACCTCCCAGTTATCTCCTGGCTCATCCCTTGGATCTCAGCCCTTCGGGGAAGCTTCCCTGACTTCCATGCCAGGTCCCGTTCTCCTGCCCTCTCATAGCACCTTCTGTCTCTCCTCCTGGGCCCTTAGCACACTGATGATTTTACTTCCTTATAGGATTCTTTCTTTCTCTCCCTGCCTGGACTAAAAGCTGCAGTGGCCTCTGTTTCTTTTCTGCTCCCCCTACATCTTCTGAGCCCAAGGTGCCCAGCCCATAGTGGGTTCTTAGTGTGTGTCTGGTGAACTAGTCAATGAACTTGGAAACCTATTTCTAAGAAAAAGCATTTTTAATGAATGTGTTCATTGACACATTTACAAAAGCAAAAAGACTGGAGTCAAAAGTCCAGTAAATAAGTTATTATAAATCCATTTGATAAAATCATACAGCCATTAAAAAATGAAAATAATAAGACTATAGTAATGGGGGGGATGTTTATAGTACTTTAAAAATAGCAGGATACAGAACATTCTTATGCTAATCAGAAAGTGTCATAATGATCATAACAATTGGTCTAAGGCCATGGGATGGTAAGTGATATTTCTTTTCACCTGTTTCCAAACTTTCCTATTCACATGTTCACATATTCAGCACCTGTTTCTTGAAGGCCAGCGTGTGCCAGGCAGTGTGTCAAGTCTAAGAACAGCACAGTGAACAACATGCATTTGGTCTCTGCCTCATGCAAGGTTCTAGTCAAGTAAGATGGAAACTGACAATAATGTAACACAGATGCTCCAATATTCATACTATCGCTGTATTTGAGAACACACAGATCCCTTTACCATAGTATGTACCATCGGCTAAAGAGAGTATTTTTAGATTGGGCTCTTCATCGTTAGGGCACTAAAATTTTTAATTGTGGTGGGGAAGTTGTGGGAGTAATATACCCATTTCCTTTCGTCTTTAGGCTTTGAAGGAGATTTCCTAAATTGTCTCCCTAGTCTTTAATCACCACTTTCCAAAATGTAAACTGTAGACCCTCCAAGGAAAACGTCTGGGGTCATGATGAACTTTTCCTCGTTACCTGAGTTCATCCACAGGAAGATTTGTGCAGGTGGCCACTAGGACAGTGTTGATTCCTGCCCAATTAAGACTCGTTCCCAAACATTCAGTGGGCCCTCAGCACCCAGTTCTAGGAAACTGGAAAAATAGTTTTCCCAGAATAAATTCTCCTGGGTTCATTTTCATATACTTATGCACTCAATGACCGTGCCTCTGTGCTCTAGCATAATGTAAATACTTAATTTGTTTAATAAATATCCTGAAATAGCCTCGTCGAGTTGTTACTAGAAGGGCACGAACCTTTTAACTCACTTAGCCAGCACAGATCAACACTTAATGTCTTTAATGATGGTCGGGATCTTTTTTAGTGGCTGAAATACTCTGTAATCAATGATGTGGCCCTGCCTGGAGGCAGGAGAGACTGGATAATGGGCAGAAAATGTCACTCTGGATGGGGACAGACATTTGAATCCCTGAAATCGGTTTTAGGGTGGCCATTTATGAGAGAGCCCAGTTTCTTCCCAAGGCTAGGAAGAGGCCCCCTCAACTCCTAATGCCCCTTTGTGATTCACGTATTACTGAAACCCCTGGTGAGCCAGCTTCTGTTCTCTGAAACCCCTGAAGATTCTCCCCAACCCACCCACCCACCCACGAAGGCACCTGCCACTCCCACCAGCTTCCAGCACTGGTCACCCACCTGGAGAGTCATTTTCAGTGCTGGGCAGGAGGGGAGAGGACTGTCACGACTGGGGTGGGGACGTGCCACACTTTGTGAGACCTCATTAAGGTGGGTGCATCCCCTCTTCTCCCCCTATCCCTACAGCAACCTTGAGAATTATTATTTCAGGGCTAGAAAAGAAGTCCTATTTTCTAGCTGTTTTATGAAGAAACCCCTCCAGGTTTCAGTCCTGAAATAGTCCCTCTGTACTTGCACGTGAAGCCCCTTGGTCTGAGCCAAGGATTTGATTAATTTGGTTATGTTCATTTTCTGTGCATTTCCTAATTTTCTAAACGCTTGCCATCTGCCCTCTGAACTTTATCTCTTTCGACTGAAATTCTCATATTAAAAGCCCTCATGGTCATTGTAGTGGGTGTGACTTTGCAATTATAGGTAGGCTTTATTAAGAGAGTATTTTTGATAATCCGAGGAAATTGTTTCATTATGAAGTATTATTCATTGTTTTTATGTTGCTTATTATTGTCCACAGACCCAGAGGTTTTCAAGGCTGGGGGCATGTTGTAAACAAAAACGTAAATAATTCATTATAATTATGTGGAAGTAAGGCCAAACTTTCTATTGGCTCAGTGATGCGCATCATTGAGAAATGGCCTGAGATGTAAAATGTTATTTCCCCAAGTGGATTATTAAAAACTGCAGTATAAACAGTTAAAAATCATAGCGTTTAAAAAAAAAATTCTGCATTCTCATTTAATCAAGAAAACCAACACCCTGACTTGATAGAATTGTAAAATGATGCTCCTATAACCAAGCTATATAGAGTAAATCCCTTGAATTACCAGGGAGCCTCTGCTCACGCAGGATGAGAGCAACTTTCAGGATTTGGCTGTGACACAGTCCCTGGGGTGACTGTCAGGTCCTGTAGACTCCTTTGAAATGTGAGTGCTTCTAATTAGATGGAGCGGTGGATGTTCTTTGTTTCTATATTATTATATTATTATCATTCTGTTGCCAGAACTCCCAGTCACATGTAATTGCAAGGGAGGCTGGAAAATATGGTTTAGCTATGTTCTCAGGAAGAGAAGGAAGTAAGTTTTGTTGAACTATACGTAGTGGGCTCTGCCATGGAAACAGACTCCAGCCGTCCCAGAGTGGATACCAGTGATCCCAGCTCCTTTTCCTACCAACCTGTTTTATCCCCACCTGTCAAAATGCCTCTGTTGACCTTTGCTGAATTCGTGTGTGTGTGTGTGTCTGGAAGGCTTTTCTCATTCATTAATTCATAATCACACTGAGGCTTTATATTTTGTTTTGATATCATTATTTTTTTAAAAAATATTCTCCTGGCATATTTATCTATCCATATAAATTTTATATTCAATTTATCAAATTTGCTAAAAAAAAAAAAAAAGGAAAAAAAGGAGCAAATAAAAAACTCTTCAGTCCTCCATCATATTTGACTAAAAATATATTCTGCTTGAAAACATTATACTCCTAGAGAAAATAAGCATCATCTGACAATGGTGTTTTCTGACTCTCAGGAAGTATGCTTTTTAAAAAGCAAGCTTTCTAACAGTGGCTAACAGCGTTATTAGCGGGGCATTTATAAATGGCTGGATGTTTATAGTTCACATTTCAACTTCAGCTCTATTTGTTGCATTAGCAAAATGAAGCTCATTAAGCTTTATTCTTTTAGTCCATCTCTTCATGCATCTGAACCCACTAATACTCAGCTTTCTTGTCTGGAAGTATGTAATCTTTCCCACATTACACTTGAAAGTTCAGCTCATTCCTAAACCTCCAATCAAGGATATGAACTTGTTGCTTTCAGAGAGGCCACATCTGTGCACCGAGCCATTACGCCATCTGTTAAAGTGGTCAGAGTTCATTTTATTGCCTCCTTTGTGGAAGGACTTGTACTGTAAAAGCCTGTGTTATTGAAAACATAATTTTCCTCATCATTATGCTTTCTTTCTAGCCAGATCATAACCTGCTAGAAATCTATTGAGCACAGAGTGAAAAGCTCTCCAGAATAGCTGTTCTTAAGAGATTAAATGATTGCCATCTCTGTCCCATTTCTTTTATCTCATAATCAAGTTCAAGATGATACTAGATATCTCAGCTGAAGTGATTATATATTTGAAATAGAAATGGCTTCATCTCCATTCATATTCCACACTGTTGAAGGCAGGATCATATTTTTTCCCCATTTACATTTATATATGCTTATAGTTCTTTACAAAACTATCCGCAGGGTTAAAGACTCGAACTGCTTTTTAAAGGCTAAAAGTGGCTCACAGGGGTTGGTTTGACTTTTTCAACTTTCCGGACAAAGACACTAGTTGTATATTAAGATCCAGCGTAGATGCATCAAAATTTACAACGGTATCAAATCTGAGCAATCACAGCCCATCCATTCAGCTTGACCAGTGAGATGCTCACAGTTCATAGCAGCTGAGACACTTGCCCAGGGTCAGCCGGCCTCACAGGGATGAAAGCTCACTCCCGGGCCTTTTCTGGTGAACCGCACTGCCTCCCTGCCGTATTCAGAGCAGGCCTCCTACCCCTGTATGGCATGGTGGAAGAATGGAGGACCTAGTGACCTAAAAGTCCAGGAACTCGATTTTTTATAATTAGTTCAAAGAGGCTCCCTTTGGGTTTTGTTCTTTATCCTTAAAGCTGTCTGATGCGTGCTATTTTCTTACATCACGATTTCTCTTCCAGAGATTCCAACTGAGAAAAAAGATCCTGTCACTATTTATTAGCAGTTCTGCTAAAACACTTGATCGGGAAGGAATATGAAACCCTTTGCCAGAAATGAGACTTTGGGCTGTATGTTGATTGCATTTATCCACATTGCACAAGTAGTCAATCCCAGGCATCCTGAAAGTACATTCTTTCTTCCTTTTAAAATATCTCTAGCTTTAAATAAGACTCCTCATTTTTCAGACCTAGTAAATAGGAAAAAGTGAGTCATTATTTATGGTTAATCACTTTCGCCAGCTGTGACTGCGTTTCACATCCATTTTTCTTTCTTTCTTTCTTTCTTTCTTTCTTTCTTTCTTTCTTTCTTTCTTTCTTTCTTTCTTTCTTTCTTTCTTTCTTTCTTTCTTTCTTTTCTTGGGCTGGAGAATCTATCCTGTCACTCTTTAGGAAAAAACCACATTCGTCCCATCCGTAGCCTCTTTCAGCACATCAACACAGTTAAGGCACTGTAAACAAAGATTTTTGCTGGATGACAGCCAGAAAGTAACTTCTTTTAGAATGCAGAACTGTGGAGAATAATCCGGAAATCTGAGGTAGCACCTAAAGAGAAAATCTGAGTTATTTTAGGGTTTCTTGGAAAATGGAGTCATTATTTGAAAAATATTGTGTTTATGAGTGTCTACTCTATGTCTGCCAAGTTCTAGATATTGCAAGGTTTAGAAAAAATTTCAGATGGGTTACTCGGTGTGTCAGGACACCTTTATTTGCAGGTAGAAGGAACTCCATTTCAGACTGCCTTGAACACCCCAGAGAACTTACTGGGCCAGGTGACTAAGAGTCTTGACATACGGCATGCTTCCGCCCTGGTCTGATTAGGCTCCAGCTCACTCTGTGATTCTTCTGCCTTTTCCCTTCACTGTGTAAGGCTCCATTTTCGGGCTGATAGTTGACACTTAAAAGCATATGCATAAATTTGGGGAGCAGTGTGCCACTGGCTCATAGAAGTGCTGTGGAGTTTGTCCCCTTGTGGCAGGAAAGGGACTCTCTCAGTACCAAGCCTCCTCTCTGCACCCCGGCCATCCAGTGAAAGAGCTACTCCTGTCTCAACTCACAGACAGAATTCCCAGGCTTCGTTACGGATGACCCAACACTTTACCCATCAGCAGTGGTCGGGGGAGGAATGCCATGTACTAATTAACCAATGGATCCTTAAACCAGTAGCTATAGTTGGGAGGGTGGAATTATATGCATTGGCTTAGGCCAGTCGGATCCCACTACCGGAGCTTGGGATGGGGATCCAACCACCCAAATCACACTGCTGCTGGGTAGCACAGGGGGCGGAGGGATGGGTGCGGGGAAGTAGCCAACGATGTCCACTATGCCTTTCATCTAGCAGGCTGAGCCCGCTCCTAACAAGGCCGAAGTTCTGCCTGGCTTGTGTCATCCTTTATTCCTGGCCATCCTTTTATTCTTCACGGTTCATCCTAAATGACTAATCCACCCCCTGCTCATGGCCAATCCATAGCTGTACTTCTGCATCCAGAAGGCAGAAGAACTCTCTTACATTGAGGAATCTATCGTCCTCAGCTGAAGTCTAATAATCCCACTTATTGTTGGCCAACTAAATAGTATTCAGTAAGACATGCATACGAGACAGTGAAGAGAAGACTGCTGCTCTTTTTTTCTGGTTGACTTTGGCACTTCAATTGCCCGAAACTTCAGAGTTTTTCTTAAAGACAATATTTAATTTCCTCTAAAAATCATTTTCCAAATAGAAGAAACTGATCTGTCTCAAGGAACTGAGATCCCTTTTACCTGAATGAGAATCTGACGTGACAGGCTATTTGCTGATGGCAATTTAAATGCCCGGTGAGAACTTTATCTCTGAAAATCAACTTTCCACCACATCCACCTGGGTTCTCCCTGGAGGCAGAGCTTTAGATGAGGGCTTGCAAGCAGGTTGCTTGTTTGGGACATAACCTTGGTGAGCAAGAGCGGAATGGAGAAATGAGGACAAGCCCAAGTAAGGGTCTCTTACCACGTCTGTTACTTCTGTGAGCAACTTGATCCCATCAGAGCCTCCCGTGAGCCCAGAGAACAACCTCCAAGGGACAGAAGGAAAGTGGTTTTCCGCTGACGCCTGTTCCCTCATTGGTCAGGGGTCACCTATGGGGCGTTAACTCCTTTTCTTCTACCTCCAGAACTAAGTGTGAGGCCACACCCAGAGGCGCCTGGTGCAGCTGATGGGAGGCACCCCCTGGAGTAAAAGATGGGCGGGAAGCATGTGAGGCGGGGCAGGAAGGGAGTGCAACACACACGGAAGAGAAGGCATCTGCCCGAGCCATGGAGGAACCTACAAAAGACCAGAAAATATCGACGTGGCTCTCTTATCTTTCCTGTGTGTCTGAATGGCTTTTCTTAACACGTGTCTTTAAAAAGGTAAAATTAATAAACATTACCAACTGAATTGCTGTCGAGCCCCGCAGGACTCTCATCAACAAAGCGGCAAGCACGCCAGTGGGGAGAACCAGCGGGGTCCTCAGAAGAGAAGGCTGCTTGGGGGAGAAGCTGTCAGCATCGCATCTTCAATTGGCAGGTCCTCTCATGCCCAGCAGGGGCTCCTTGCTTGGAGGGTAATTTTTACTCTCACTGTTCAGTCAGTATGACAGCTTTGTCCCTAATGTAATGGCACTTTTGACTTCCGTTTAAATTATTCTGCAAAGAATTGGAGAGAAAGAGAGGCTCTCTCCCTTTTCCTCACCCCCCAAAATTCCACTTGGAAAACTTTTCTCATTTAAATCTATGCCTCCACATTAAATTTCTCATTCATGTTTCAGGTGAACCAAATGCAGCGTCAACTTGCAACACCCCGTATAACTATCACAGTGACTCAAAATAATTGCCGTCTGTCAGTGTATGTGCTGCGAACACAGATATGCCTGCCACCGGCTCTGTTATCATCACCGAGAGCTTGCCTCTCCAGTAGGGTCTTCTCTGGGCTCAATTGAAAAACCTTAGCATCAGCGAGGCAGAGCGTTGAGGCAATTATCCACTTAATCCATCCAAGAAACATGTGTGCCTCACCTGCCCTGAAATCACTTGTTTAGGAAGAAAAAAAAGAGTCTTTAAAGCAATTTTCCAGTAAGGCTAGATTTAGCTGGAATGTTCCAGAGAATTGCCTCCAACTTTGGCTTCTCTAGCTCAGTGGTTTTCAACCAGAGATGATTTTGTCCCCCAGGGGACACTTGGCAATATCAGGAGACATATTTGGCTGTCAGAGCTGGGGAGGGAGGGGGGAGGGTACCACTGACATCTAGTGGATAGAAACCAGGGATGTTGCACAGGACAGTCCCTATAGCAAAGGATGAGCCAGCCCGAGATGCCAATAGTGCTGAGATTGAGAAATCCTGCTCTCGTTAATGAGGATTTATACAGCGTGACATAAGACCACTTATTTAGAAAATTCAGACCAAAAAGAAAGAAAATTTTCCTTCAGTTGAAAATACATTAATATTAAAGACTATTTTAAGGCAAAATAACCCATAAGACAAGTTTGTGTTTAGCATATAATCTTTAACTTCTGTCCAAATGAATATAGATGTTTATAAGGTTGCAATTATAATATATATATATATTCTGTATTCTTGTTTCCACCTAAATATGTCACTTTTGTAGTCTATATCTTTTTTAAAAAAAACCATCAGTTTTTAAAATTTTTATTTTATTTTTTGGGGGGAGATAATTAGGTTTATTTATTTATTATTTTGGGTGGAGGTACTGGGGGTTGAACCCAGGACCTCGTGTGTGCTAAGCACACGCTCTACCACTGATCTCTACCCACCTCATCTTTATAGAGACTATTCCATTGTTTCAATTCCTTCTTTCTTTGTTTCTTTCCTTTTTTCCTTCCTTTCTTCCTCTTTTTTTTTTTAAGTACCTTGGGAAAAACACATACTCCAATTTGAGATCTGGCTTTGGAGACCTGATCGTGCAGTACTCTTGAATTATTTAAAACAAAAATTATTTTCAAGAGATTATGAGAAATTGTTATTTTGTAAATATTTTCACACAAGGAGCATTTACTACTTGTGAGAAACATTTGCTATTTACGTAGCTTTTAAATTGAAAAACAACTTGCGTTTCTCTTCAGAATGTCACATTAGAGCAGCACTATGGCCTAACTTAATAAAAATTCACAGTGTGAAGCCCTGGCTCCTTCAGGGTGGGGACCACTTAGCCTCTGGGTCACGGGAGCGTATCTCGTCCATGTCCATCCAGCATCACAAAAAGGAGAAAGCAGAATCCTGCTTCACAAATCAGGATGTAAAGAGACAAATGCTAAAGCTCATGGTGATAAAAGTAATTATAACCATTTATCTGGTGAGTCAAAAAATGTTTGTATTTTAACAGATATGAAAACGGTTAGAATTTGGCTGAAAGGACAGAGTCTAGTCCTGCCTAAAATTCTCAGTGTATCTCATTGTCACCTGGGGTTTTCTGCACTTCAAAGTCCAGATAGTATTGCCTGGAACTCCCATTCCACACCCTGTGGAATTTTAAAGCACTTCCTAAGGTTTTTGTAAATTTCTGGAAGGCCTGGGGCTCTGAGTTCTTCCCTGAGTTAATCCAGTTAACGGGTCATCTTACTGTTCCCCACTCACTTTCTTGCTCTCTGCCGCAGGCGTTCAGCCTGGATCCATCTCCTAACTCCGTCTTCAGCCCCTAACTCAGCACACACACCCCAGCCACACCATCCTCCGTTAGACCGGGTGCCTGTCACAGCCCTCGCTGAAGATAAGGGAGAGGTTATAACACACAACACACAGTAAACGTGGCAGTTAATTAAAGGACTTTTGGCCACTGCACCACTGGGGACTTTTTCTTGGGCCAGTTCCCCAGGTCTAGTGTGGCACTCTCCCTCCCGCCCCTCAGTCGCCCTTTCTTCCTGCATCCTCCATATCTTGCTTGTCATCTCCTTCCACCCAGATGCTCCTCAATTGTTCATTCCGAGTTACATAGAGCCTTTCAGCTCCGTTGAGTCCCTACTCCCCAAATCAGTTTCAGCGCTCCCTTTTGCATCTCAGAAACGAGCGAACCAAAAAGCCTTTAACAGGATTTACATGTCTAGAAAGCAGTTACTGTTGTTCATAGCAATTTATTTTCCCCTCATACACCTAGATATGCTTTGTTCATTCCTTTGAAAAGTCACTTCTGAAATACAAGCCTCTCCATCTCTATCTCTATCTCGATCCACGTGTCTGGTAAAAGAGCAGTTACTTAACCGGATTCAAGTACTTGGGCTGCAGCGATCAGGCAGGTTAGCCTCAGAGGTGTCCAGTGTTCTGTCTTGGTTTCCAGTTTCCTGCTCTTTACTTCTAAATTGTTCAGCCTGACACTCAAGGGGTTCTTTTCATCCATTGCTCTATATGCAACCTCATCTTTCAGAGTCCGTCTCTCACTCGGTCTCTCTTGTACCTGGTCTCTGTTTCCAAAATGCAGTTGGGCATGGAGACCGTCATTGAATGTTACTCATGGGTCCCTGAGTCCTGGCCCCTGGGTGTGTATTATTTCTCTGGCTGGTATTTAGACTCTGTAAAAGCAGTGATGATAGACTCTCTTTAACCCCCCAGTACATCCTGGGAGGCAGTAGATATTCCAAAATGTTGTCTGCGGTTTCCCCAGATTCATTTATTCTACAAATTCATTCACTCTGCAAACATTCATTGCCTGGCATGGGCTAAAAGGTAGGGATATGGCAGCAAACAAGAGAAAATCCCTGCCTTCCCAGAGTTTATTTCTAGTTGGAGTGAGGGGTGGTGGAATATTTTAGCACTGAATGTATGTCGGTGACACCGAAAGAGCACACTCTGGGGATGGAGAGGATGCTCCTCTTAGGGTTAAACGCTTTAAACGGAAACAGTGAAACTTTTTAACCTAATGATATTTTCTTCGTCTGCTCAGCACATCACCAGTTCTACCCACCAGCCACACCTGCTTTTCCATCACACAGTGAATTAAGTGTGGGTGCTGCGAAACCTTCCTTCTTTGGAAGGATTCTGTCTGCAATGAAAAACAGTGTTTTAGCTTTTAAAATGATAGCTCTGAAATGTGACTTTCCTCTTCATTTTCCTTGAGACGACCATATATATATGAGGAAGAAAAGTTGGAAAACAGTGTTTTGCCATGTCTCTCTCTAAATATAAACATGACATTCCTCCAGTCATTATGTGAATAAAATGCCACTCCAAGGCTTGTGAATAGGCTTTTCCATTTTAACACCTCTTAGTTACACTGTGCCTGTTTTCTGAGGGGACACTTTGGCAAAGACAGAAAGAAAATAAGAAGTTAAGGTAATTACAATAAAGGTTATTGATTGAGAAAATCAGGAAAAGGAATTTCCTTTTCTACAAGCATTCAGTATCAATAAGTAAATAAACACACACGCGCACACACACACGCACACACACACGCACACACACACGCACGCACGCACACGCACGCACACACACACACGCACACACACGCACACACACACCCAAAAAAATCAGAAGCAGTTTATTCTAAGCATTACTTTTCTAGGTTAGCCACTTAGCTCACCCTCTGAGATTTATAGTTCAACCGTAACAGTTCAGAGTGGAAAGAAAAAAAAGCCATTTATCTAATCCAGTTCCTTGGGAAAAAATACTTAGGCAATATTAAGAATCTTCAATTATCTAATTTAATAAAGGGAATGATTTATACTCTGTAGTCAGTAACATGTGATACTGATTATTTCTAATCCCTTAGAAGAGATCTGACATTCTGCTTTTGGTCCTGTATAGCATGAAATCATCATGTATATTTTACCAAAAGAAGTAACAAGAATAATGGCCCCTACAGTCTGCAGTCATTTTATACTAACATACTGCAACATGGTTTTGCCCTCAGGCAGAGAAGTAGGGATTTTTCTCTACTTCAAAAGGATGAAAAATTATTATCACTCTATCCAGTGCCATTATAGACTTCAGAGACTTTGGCATGAAATATTCAGGAAGTTTATTTTAGAATTCAATATTTTAAAAGCCTGCTTTAAAACTATTACAGTGATTAGTGGCCCTGTTACTTGGGCTAGTCCTTGCTGTAAAAAGCCCTATGTCATGGCTGATAACATTTGTTTTTTCAACAAAATATAATTTGTACCAACCCGAGAGCTCCGTTTAAGGCGTGTAATGCGTTGTTTTAGAATGCCCCCCAAAGAGGAATCGTGACCACAGCTCATCAGTTATCTTTCAAACACATTTTTACAGTAAACAGTACTTTCACTGGTAACAGTGGAACGTGTTGCCTATGCCATGATTTTGTCCTTCTGACATGTGTCATCGTAACCAGGTGGAACGGGTGCCTTTTCTCTGCTCCCTGTTCAAAGAGTAAAGCCTCTGTCTCAGTGGCTCTAGGGACACACAGGGACAACCCAGCTGAGGCCACCTACGCCCTCAGCAGACCAGCCAAAGGCTCCCATCCTCACCTCTCTTCATAGAGTCAGAAAAGCTTATCAGGTGCTTGTCAGGATTTAACGGAGCTTCCGAGGCCATGACTGAAGCCAGTGAAAACTTCCGGAGCCAGCACTTGCCCAACACAACCACTTTTCTCTGGAACATCCTATTCACATAGGGAGACGATGTGGAACAGAGTATGGTTTTGGAATTTAATGATTCTAATTTGAGTTTCAAATCTGTTACTTACCGGCCCCATGATCTCGAGGAAACTGCTAAACCTCTTTAGGCTCAATGTCTGTGAAAAGAGACCTGTCCTGGCATCCAAGCACAGATTCAGTGAGACCCGGAATGTAAAGACAGTGTGATGCAGAGTGTCAGTCACTGTTCCCTTCATTACTGTTTACTCCCCGAATGTTTTTCTTGTCTCTTAATGCTTTATTCCACATTCCTGTTGTGTAAGGTGTGAAAGGAAAATCAAAATGGAGTCGATGTTGCTCAGAGAGCTCTGTGAGATGGAGCCGGGGGGGCATCAAGGAAGTGGGACTTATACACATCTAGGCCTGCATGGAATCTGACCTTTTGACCTGGTGAAGCCGTCCAGAATACCTGCCAGAAACTCAAGATACGTACTGGACCCTTACCCTGAAATAACTCATGGCAGTCCGTCTACTTACTGAGCCCCTACCCTAAAACAGCTTGGGATTCCTCAAGGACAAATGTTTTCTGACTCACATCAGAGTCAGTCACAGTTCTCCCTGAGCAACTTTTACCACCTCGTGGCTTGTTGTCTTTGTAAGCCCCCGACTCTTTCTCTTCGTCGGAACACTCTTTCTGGGTTACCCCAATCTGTGTCTCCCAAATTGCAATTCTTAAGACCCCAAATAAACTCTTCTGTTTTCAGCCCCCTGCACTGTTTTTCAGTTGACAGATGCATGTATATTTATTGACATATCACAGAAAGTGTTTGTAGGATGGCTAGAAAAACCATCACTTCTACTTTTTTTAATATAACCTGTGAATACGGTGACATTCCTTTAAATGTATTGAATATATTATTTCTGTAGGTTTTAATAAATACCTTTTCCTTTTACCTTAGGTTTCATCAGTGTAAGAAAAAAGATAGGCATCAACCTTAGCCTTCAAGGAGATTAAAATAGGTGCCTCTCCATACACACGCAAAGAAATAGATTCTGCTCTGCTCTTCATGCCTAAGTGAGACAAAACTAACCTGTAAATAATTTTCTGTTTCATTTTCCAGGGAAGTAGATCAAGACTCAGATGGTCACGTCAGCTTTAAAGACTTCGAATATGCCATGAACTATGGACAGAAGTAAGCCTAACTTTGGGGTATTGTCTTGGCAACTTCCAGGGAGACCAACAGGTTGTGATGTATTTAAAGGTCAAATTCCACTCTACAAATGTAATGCTGCATACCTTCGATTACATGTTTCATCGTGGTTTTCAAATGCTGATAATTGCTTGCATCTCATAATCCTAGATGTGGTTGTTACAGGCAGTCTCCTTCTAGATGGCTAGCAGTCCTGAGTCAGGCTGCTGCTGGCACTGCCACTGGGGTGGTCCCCAGCCCTTCCTCTTCACTCCCCGTCCCCCAACTCCACCCCGCACTGCAGGCCAGGATGCTCCACTCATTTACTGGTCCTCACTACCCCACCCGCAGGCTCCCTGAGCCTCATCAGTTCCCAAAGTCAGGAGAGGGTTGCTTTTTCCTGCCAGTGGTGCCAGTTTCCTTCATGCACTCAGCTTTGGTTGAATAAATAATAGTACCTACATGTACTGAGCTTTTACTAACTACATTCCAAGCAATGAGCTAGGTGTTGGGAAAAGAAAGACTTAAGACTTGTCTAGGATGATGTAGTAGAGTCAAAATCATCACTGCAAAATGGCCCCAGCGCACTAGTTGTGCAAGACAAAGAAACAAGATTGTACTGACATTAGTAAGTCTTCTTCAGCTGTTTCCAGAGGCAGAACAGAGTGCCGTAAGGATATTGGAGCATTATTAACATTAAACGAACCTCATTCTAATACAGATTATTAGCAGATGAACTTAATAAACTGTCATAAATCCAAAAAGCCTAGAGAGGCATAACAACTAAATGTAACTTGGTGTTCTGGACGGGATCCTGGAATACAAGAAAGGAAGGATTTTAGGTAAACCCTAATAAGATACGGACTTTAGTTAATAATATTATGTACCTATTGGTTCATTCATTGTGACACGTACTATGCGCATAGAAGACGTCAATCACAGGAGAAACGGGTGAGGGGTACTTGGGAACTCTCTGTACTATCTTCATAATTCTTCTAGGAACCTAAAACTGTTCCAAAATAAAAAGGTTAAAAAACAAAGTCTTATTCTAAAATTCGCATACAAAACATTCTCTAAAATGAAGAAAACTTTGAAAATCATTAAGAAGTACAATTGAAACATCATTTCAAGAACAACGTAGATCAGTGGTATCATTGAGCATCCTGTGTGTTTTAGGACAGATTGTTCTGGCTGATGAAAAGCCCTTTCTGACTCTGGGTACAGTTTTATTAGCAAGTATTTTCATCATAAATTGAATAAGTTGAGTCATTGATCCTCATCCCAATACATGAGTGATAGTGATTTTAGATTGTGAAAATATAAAAATCAGAGCAATCCACCAGCACAATGCCCGTATTTCAGTAATTGCCAGAATTCCGAAACCTTGCATTGCATCACTCTTTGACCCCCTTTCTCCCTGGAAACATGACAGGAGAAAGGGAGAGCTCACTCCCGCCAGCTGAGTGGGAGCAGGAGGCCAGGGTGGGAACAGCTGTTGGGCAATTTCCTCGACCCTGGATTAGTCCAGGCTCTCTTCGGTCTCAAACTAGCTTAGATGAAAAAGGAATTTTACTAGAAAATACTGGGCTAGCTTATGGAACCTAACATAGCGAAAGCAGTGGTGCAACTGGGTTTCCAGGAAAATGAGAACCAGCAACGCAAGCACCTCCAGACCCTGCCCCCATCCCACAGGCACCATCAGCCTCACACCATTCTTTAAGGAACTGGCCCATGATCTGTCCTGTTCCACATGCAGAGACCCTAGAAAGAGGCTCTGCTTGGCTCCTGGATCAGTCAACTCTGCTTCATCCTGAGAGTCTAGACTTGGTCACTGGGCACGCACCTAGGTGAGCTGCGGGCTGGCCACAGGGAGGGGAAGTTGATAAGAGCTGGACAGCCATTCCATTTTCTTTTTTAGAAGAAAACAGCATGGCCTGGACCTTCTCAAGGAGGGAGAGCCCCTCTAGGATTTGCTGCCTAGGAGGGCCCAGGTTCACAGAGCAGAGCACAGAACAAAAGAGACGGGAGGTGAGAAGCTTCTCATGTCACCACCCATCTTATCACTTCCCCTAAGCCCCATCCAGATCCTCATCCTGTGAGCTTCACTCAAGCTTCTCACTTCCAGGTCCCTGCCCCAAGCCACGATGCTGTCTGTAGTGTGACCTTACTGTTCTGCCCTCAATTAAATGGCCCAAGGGTGGCCATGTACGCAGGTTGATCAACTCAGCCTCTTCCCTTGGAGACATCAGGAGACTGAGTGAGACGCAGCAGCGCTCCTCTGGCCGAGTGAGTGGGTGTGACTCAGGAGCAAGTGGCAGACGTGTTTGCCACCACATGGCCTGGAAAACCAAGGCAGCTGGCTTGCAACAAGAGCAGAAGATGAAATAGACACCAAGAGGAGAGCAAGGAGGCAGCTCGAGAATCCCTGTGGTGCTTGATTTCTGGCTAAAGCTTGTACACAAGGCCCAGTCATAACCCTTTGGGTCCTATGAGGTAACCCTGTATCCTTCCAATAAACCTTTCTGCTCAAGCCAGCTGGAGTTGCTTTCTGTTATTTGAAACCAAGAGAACCCTAACTGTTACAAGCCCAGAGCCAAGGACAGAGTCCTAGCTAACATCAACATTTACTGGGGCAACAGAGAACAGAGTCTTCTAAAGAGACTAAGAAGAAGAAGTTGAAGATGGAAGAGGAAGCTGTAGCCAGTTCTCTGTCCCCAAAGCCCCACCTCTACTTGATCTGTCACTGTAATCAGCTCCAACCTTCCCCTGAGGCCAGTGATCTACCAATGGCCAAACCCCCCAGCCCCTCTCAGACCTCATCACACTTGTCCTTTCTCCTGGGTCCTTCTCTCTTTAGCCTTCATAGCACTGCTTTCTCATGGTATTTCTGTGCCCATATACCCCCACTATCTTTTTCTCTTTCTTCTACAACCATCTCCTAAGTGTTAGTTAAGACTCTTGAAGGTCCTCTAATTGGCCAATCTTCTTAATCAACACATTCTTCAAGGATGATTTCATCTGTTTCCAAGACTTCAGCTATCACCTTTATGGGTGTGACTCCACAAACAACTCTTATCTTTAGTTTTTATCTCAGCTCCACCTAGACCTGTGGTTTTCATTTGCCTGTTGGACATTTCCACCTCAATACAAGCTCATTGAACTAACATCAGACTCATTGTTTTCTCTAATTTCCAAAATTGGCTTCTCATTCTGTGTTTTCTGTTTCTGTTAATGGCATCCACCCCACCCCCCACCCCTAGTTGTCATCCAAACCAGCTGCCTCAGGGTTCCTTTCAAATCTCCCCCTGACATCCAGTCAGTCACCACATCCTTTGAGTCTACATCCGCAAAGACTTACATGACATTTTCTTCCATCCCGTCGTGATCTCCCTGCCCACTCTCATCCATCCATCTGGCCATATGTTCTTCTCTCCATTGGTGTAAAGATGAGTAAAGGATGTGCCGATAAGTAAAAACCAGACCCCAATGTCATAAATTTAGTCCAGCGTGTCAGTTATCTTCACAAAGCAAAGATAGAATTGTTTCTTCTCAGAAGCTTTTGTAGCCACCTTTTCTGTCGGGTCATGTCTAAATCCTTAATATGCCATTCAAAGCCCTCTATGATCTGGTCTCAACTTCTCTGTTCAGCTTTATCTTTCACAACTGCCTCTGCCATACCATCCCACCACCAGGTCACATACACACACACACACACACACACACACACACACACACACACACATACATACACACACACACACACACATACACACACACACACACACAGAGTCCCTTAGCCTCAAAACACCAAAATGACAACTAGATCTTTGCCCCAAATGAAAAAGTAACAAATAACCATGGAATTCACATCTGATGAGATAATAGGAAAATAAAACCATAAGATAAAATTCCACTTAAAAAAACATATTGGACCACCGTCATCTTAATATTTTTTCCTTCACAGTTGTCACCTTCAAAGGGGGAAAGGGGGGCCAATTATGCTAGGGTTTTAAAAATATTTTTACTTTATTTTGTTCTTGAAAATTGAGATGAATATTAGCATCCTCTTTCAGAAATGAGGAAACAGTCTCAGAGGATCTAAGTAACTTGGCTCAGGCCACGTGATGGGGATGGGCGGAGTGTCAGGGTGGTGATCCAAACCTGTCAGCCCGACTCAACACAGAGAACTTGTTAGGCTACATCACCTCCAGTGAGAGGATCGTCTATGACACTGGCCCATATTCTTCGGTCACACTATGTTTTTGATTCAAAATGAGTTTAGCCAGATTCATTGGCCATCCCAGGTCAAGCATCTATCACGTGTTAGATATTAAGTATTAACTCCCATCTTACCCATCCCCAAGCCTAACCCCAATTACTTTGGGTTATTAATCAAATCCACATTCAAAAGACAAAAGATTTGCCACCAGAGACAATACCCTTTAAAATGTGCTGCCAGCTCTGAAGACAGTTTTCAAAGAGGATTTCTAGAAATGCTCTGAACAATGGAAGCATTTTTGAAATAGACGTGCATTCTCATTGGGCAGCACTCACTCATGTGTGTAAATTCTAAACAGCTTTTTTCAACAATCATGCTACCTGGTACTTCACTTTACGGAACTGTAATTTAGGGTTAATAAAAACAGTTAGTTACTTTCCTTTTTCTTGGCCTGTAACTTTTGAGAAATCTGTTTAGAACTGCAGGATTAGACAGTTAAAACACACACAAATGAAAGTTTAATGGCATTCAGGATAGCAGCTCACAAAGTGACCTTTCTTACAAAACAAATTTAAATTGGCATGACCACATGGATTGAAAAGTGGCTTAAAACAATTTAACATAATGAAATACAAAGTGTTCAATCTAAATTTCTCTTAGATTGATAAATTGGTTAAATGCTCAGAAATGTGTATCAAAAAGAACATTAACTTCACAGAAGATGCAGTTTAATGTATATGAAAACATAAACTGAAATTCAAATATACTCCCTATTTTATGGTTTACTGATCCTTGAGAGGAGAAAAAACTTCAAAGGAGAACGAACAGTTAGGTTTGTTATAGTATATTCATTAGGAAGAACAATTGCAATAATATTGTATTTATAGGAAAAAATTGACCAAGGGTCTGGAAATACATCACAAGTATTATCATAATGACAGTCACTATAGAGTAGAAGCCAAGTTTAGTCATCTTTGTTTTAAAGAAGGAAGCCAACTTGATTTTAAATGATGTTTCCAAGGTTAAACATGGCAGAAATAGTGCTTGAGTCAGTTTCTTTACCAGGCTTTCCCTACTACTACTTATACTGGACTGCTTGTGGGATGAGTTTTGCTCATTTCTGTCTTTATTTTCCCCTTTTCCCTTCCCTCCCTCGGTTCCTCCCTCCCTTCACTCTTTGTTTCCTTTGTTTCTGCTATCCCTATCACATGCATAAACAGAACTACATACACTGAGCCACCCAGGGTTCTATCTCACCTGCTTTTTAACTGATATCCAAGTTTGTATCAGCAGATTCCACCCTCCCCTGCACTACAAATAGAAACCAAAATTCCAGGACGCTGTATGCATTTAATCAAATATGGAAACTTCTTGGCCATTTTCTCTACAAATGCTTCTTTTACCACAGTCTTTAAAGAGAATGTCCTCCCAGAATCCAGTTATACATATGTTATACTGATGGTGTTATCTGACATGTGTCTCATTCTGTTCTTCTCCTCCTCCTCTCCTTCCCCTTTTTCTTCCTCCTCCTCCTCCCTCTCATTTAAGTTTCAGTTCAGTCATTTCTACTCATTCATTGCTGGTGGGATTGCAAAATGGTACAGCCACTTCAGAAGACAGTTTGACAGTTTCTTACAAAGCTAAGCATAGTCTTCCCAAATGATCCAGCATTCATGCTCCTATGTATTTACTCAACTGATCTGAAAGCTCCTCTTCACACAGAAACTTGCACATGAATGTTTATACCAACTTTATTCATCATCACCCAAAACTTGAAGCAACTTAAGATGCCCTTTAGGAGATGAGTGGATAAACAAAATGTGGTGCAGCCATATAATGGAATTATTATCCAGTGATAAAAAGAAATGAGATATTAACCCACAAAATACACATTAAGGTGAACCTTAAATGTGTATTTCTAAGCGAAAGAAGCCAGTGTGAAAAGGCTGCATCCTGTACGGTACCAATATGACATTCTGGAAAAGGCAAAACTATAGTGATGACTAGAAGACCAATGATTATCAGAGATGTTTTTCTTTTGGTGGGAGAGGGTTGACTAGGTAAATCCCAGGGACTTTTTAGTGTGTGGCAAAATATACAGGATGAGCCTGGATCACCTTGTAGTGCCAGAAAGTGAGGAAGTGCTCAAAAAACAAAACAAAACCAAAATTTAAATTTAAAAAGAAAAAAAAGACTCACTTCAGTAAGGGTATGTCAAAGGGACACGAGAACCAACGGGAGAGCTTCAAGTGCCCAAAGCTAGAACAGTTTGAGTAACAAAATAAAGTAATATTGGATTATAACCCAAAGGATAAAATAAATATCCATGAGTCCATACTGATTCAAATAAATGATTGAATAAATAGATAAATGGAGGAATTGAGACAAATCTCCTTTGCAGGAAAATTTCAAATAATTTATGAAGGTACTCTGCCCTCAAAGAGATGGAACATAAGTTTCCATTCCTTACGGGGGAACAGCATATGGTGACCGTCTTCCAGAAAGTACCACATGGAAGTAGTGGATAGAACAACCTGGCAATCACTGCTTCAGCCAAATGATGAAGGTCAATATCAACAGTGAGAAATCATGCTGATACTATGTACCCTTATGTATGGGATGAAAAGACACTGAACCCCTCAGGCTTTCCTCCCCCAAACCCACAACCTCAGTCCAATCGCAGTCAAAACGGTTGACAAATCCCAGTTCAGAGACATTCTACAAAATACCTGACCAGTAATTCTCAAAACCGTCAAAGTCCAAAACGAGGAATGCCTGAGAAGTGTCACGGCCAAGAGGAGCCCGAGGAGACATGACAGTGAAATGTAATGTGATAGCTGGGATGGGATCCTGGAACAGGAAAAAGGCATTAGGTAAAAACCCTGGAAAACTGAATAAAGCATGGGATTTGGTTAATAATAACGTATCAACATTGTTTCATTAATTATAACAAATGTAGGATACTAATGTAAGATGTTAATACTAGAACTGGGTGTGAGGTGTGTGGGAAATCTGTACTATTGTCAGTTTTGGGGGGGGGGTTTCATAAATCTAAAACTGTTCTAAAATAAAAGTTTATTTAAAAAATTTTTAGATATTCCTGTATGTGGAAATTGTGTCCTTTGCTATTTAAATTTATAATAAAATTATAGATGTGTTAGAGAATTACCTAGCTTTTCAAAATAATGTTATAGGATACATTAGCAGAAGATGGAAGACCATCACTTAATGGCGCCTTTATAGGACTCTCTGAATTCTCAGCAGTGTCCCCCAGGGTCAGGCTTTTGCCATAGGGAAGTGTGTTCACAGCCTGGTATATGATGTGGGTTGATTTCTAACAAGGAAGAGACCTCATATATCTGCTTTTGAATTGCATTTGGAGAACCTTCAAAAAAGCGAGAAAAAAAAAAAGTACCCAGCTTTCCTGTATTTTGCTTGCAATATACATTTCAAAGAAAGAAATACCTTATCTTTGGACCTATTGAAATGAAAGCCTTTTATACTACTTTTGAACTTCCTAATTCCTCACAGCACTGAGAAAACCCACAGGTATGGCCCGTCTCAAAAGGCCTGTTATGATGTCAATATAGTCAAGACATGGAAACAACTTAAGTGTCCACAGATGGATGAATGGATAAAGGAAATAGGAGATATATCTGTATGTACACAATGGAATATTATTCAGCCATAAAAAAGAAGGAAAGCCTGCCATTTATGATGACATAGATGAATCTTGAGGGCACTATGCTAAGTGAAATAAATCGACAGAGAAAGACAAATATCGTACTGATTTTCAGCCTTTTTTCTCTTCTCATACTTATATTTAAGACTGTAAATGTCCTGTAGTCCTGCTTTAGCTGCATCTCATGCATTTTGATATGTCTTATCTTCATTATCATTTTCTTCAAAATATTTTCTAATTTCTGTTGTGGTTTTTTTCTTTGACACGTGAGCTATTCAGAGATAAGTTGTTAAATTTTCAAGAGTTGTGGCTCTTTCTAGTTTTTGTTATTGATTTCTCACTAGTTGCACTGTGGTGAGAGGATTATTCTGAATGTTTTCAAATCCTTGAGTCAATTTTCTTTTAAGTCCAAGTTCTCCAATGAACAAATACATCTTCCCATGTACTTAAATACATTTTTAAGTATAATTAATTAAACTCTATAATCTGATGTCTTTATTCTCTTAAATATTTCGATAGTATTTGTAAACTCAGATTTCAACTTAAAATCATAAATCTAAACCAGCTTCTATTTTAAATTGGAATCACAAGGTAAATCTGTTCATCAGTCTAATGCTGTGCTGTCTAAAGCCACCAGCGCATGTGGCTATTTAAATTTAATTTTTAACTAATCAAAATTAAATAAAAATTCAGTTCTTCACTGAATAGCCATATCCAGTACCATATTTCAGGTGTTCAGTAGCTACATGTGATTGGTGGCTGCCATAATGAATGGTGTCAAAGAGCACATTTCCATCGTTGCACCAAGTTCTGTTGGACACACTCCCTAAACACTCCTGTAGGGTGCTGGCCAACCTTAGGATTGACTGCTCTGGGGCCCCGATCCTGATCCAATCAGGAGACAGAGCCCTGTGGTGATTTATGTAAATATTATCCCACACAAGGGAGCTTCTACCATGGGGACTCCTCAGAAAGGGACTGAAGGAGAGAAAAACATTCTGAGGCAGACTCCTGGTCACCCGTCAAGGCTCCATGCCGACATCACCTCCTGTGTGATGACTAACTCCTACCTCCTTTAGATTAGTCACATTCTCCTCTGGACGCCCATGGCGGTCACTTAACAGTTCTCTTCGCGTTCCAGTTCCATCTCCAACTCTGGATCAGGAGCTCTTCGAAGCCAGGACTGTATTTTATCTTTGTGTCCTGAGTGTCTGGCACTGTGTGCACTGATGAATGGGAGGGAGATCTCTCTGAGAGGTGGTGTGATATGGAGCGGACAATCAGAAGATTTGAATTCTCTCTCCACTCAGTCCTCCCTCTTATGCTCGGTGGCAAGTCAGGCACTTCTCCTGGGTCTCAATTTCCTCTTCTTCATCAGTTTCAATGAGGAGGTTGACTTAGATAAGATCGCTAATTACCTGTTATACGGAAGTAAGTGTTATGTGAACAAAGAGTGCGGTGGCCAAGGAAGCTCAGGAAATGCTTGGTCATTAGGGATGATACGTGGGTATTTTCTTAGCCTAGAAGTTCACGGAAACTCTAGCACGATTCAGTCCATTATGGCACTCCGCGGAACGGGTAGGACGCCGAGGTTCTCGGACTTATTTGATGCGCAGTGTAACTGTGTGTGTGTAGAGAAGGAGCTGTCTTAAGGAACTAATGTTCCATGGATTATACTTTGGGAAATGATTGATTAGCTGATCTCTAAGGAATCTTCTAGTTCAATGTTTTTATGTCTTATGAGCACACTGCCGTCTTACTGTCCCTGGTACCTGACTAGCAGTGACTGTGAACTCAGAAGCCACACCCCTAACCTTCCACTCCCTCTGCCCCTACTTCCTCATCTCTGCTGGCACCCTCCCCGCCTCCAAGAGAAGACACCAGAGCAACTCAACTTGAAATGCCCATCAGGAGGGAAGGGGCTGGGGTGCACGCACTTGACTGTAGACCTCTGATAGCGAGGTAAAAAGTCAGTGCTCACCTAAAAGAGCAGCTGCTTTGAAAACTGAAGCATAAGGCAGAAAGAATGATTTTATTTTAATTTTAATTGATTTTCTCAGTTCTACCACGTTTCTTTCATGATATCATGGGTGTAACTGTTTAATATATCTATTTTGAGCCATAACTTGATATACGAGGCTTTCATGCCCAGGAATACTTAAAGCAGCAACAGATTATCCATGTTATGTTAATAAGAAAGCAATAATGAAATATTACGCAGGATTCCTATTCCGTATTTTATTAATGAAGACCTTTTGTGCTTTGTTGGGCCTGATACTTTACACTGTGGTTGCCGAAGAGATTAGCAAATGTTTCTGCCTTCTCAGCAAAAAGGCTCCAAATTAGGCTACATGACTGGAAAACATTTGCAACAGGTAACAAAAATGGCCATGAGGCTCTGTGGGACTGGAGGCGATGAACTTATTTTAATCTGAGCCCCAGGAATAGCAACATTCTTGTTGCTCAAGAGTAAAACAAACAGTTCTATCAGCTGCCTTAGAAATAAAAAGTAGAAAAAAAACAGGGTTACCGCAAAGCTTAGTCCTGTGATAAATCGCCATGTGGACTGGAACTTACCAGCACTGATGGTAAGAACCAGCGTTTAGTGTACTGCCCACCATTGGCGGACACTGCTTAAGGACTTCATTGGCACTGCCACATTTAATTCTTCTGGCAACCATAAGACGGAGGCGTTATCCTTATTCTCAGGAAGGGGGATAAGCACAGAAAAGTGAAGGAGAGTGGCAGACCTGGGGTTTGAACCTGGAGAGTCTGACTCCTGAGCCGGTCCTTATAACCTTAGCCCTGAGAACCGAGACCCCTGGACTTTCAGGCCCAAGCTCCAGGTTAGGGGAGACCCTGCAGGCCTCTGGCCCCTCCAGGAGAGCTTCCCATACTTCCAGAAATGTACTCACTTCCCTGCATCTCTGAGGTCACCTCGGGTCTCACAGTGACCTCCCCTCACTGGGCACACTGTGCTGTTGGTGTGGGTGTTGTGGACCAGACAGATCTCCCCATCACACTGTGACTCTCTCCTCAAGTGACCATAGTCACACGCTCATCTAAAAGTCCACTTGGGTCTTCATGGAGCCAGTATCATCAGAGAATTGGTGACTTGTAAACACTTACACACATTCACCCCGCCTCTCCTCCTCCTCCACACACACCCACACACATCCTCCGTCCCAGCGGTGAGCCCTGCGCTGCCCGCAGTCGTGTGGTTCTCTCTGCACCCCCAACAATTTCTTGAAGGAGACTGCCTCCTTTCCCCTTGGTACCACCTGTGCTCTGTTGGGCTTTGTTCAAAGAGTATGGGCTGCAGGTTCACCCGCTATATGCTCAGGTAGGTGAGATACACTTGGCTGTGAGCCCCCCTCATGTCATTGGGAGGAAGAGGTTGTGTAACCTACAGATTCCAAGACCCCAACTATCATGTTGCTATCTTGGCTTCTTCCTCCACCATCACTGGGCTTTGCCAGACATGTCAAAATTCTGAAAAGCAAACGCTGTTTTCTTCAATCATTTGATTTTGAAAATGGGAGAAATAATATGAAGTTGACTTAGCCAATGCCCTTTCTGTGCGGATATGGAGTTCATTGTAGCTGTGATTTAAATACTAATTATATGCCAGTTTGAGTTTAAAGTTTTTTGTGTGTGCTCTTTTGCAGAAGCAGTCAGGGGAGTGACTAAAAGCTTATTCATTTGCAGAGTTTTTATTTTGGAAATGAACATGCTGGCACAATTTTAATTGGGTTTTAGTTGTTGTTGTTTTAATTCTCACAGTGATGGCTTGGCTATGTCTTTTGGGATTGCAGAGGGAAACTGGCATCTGGTGTTTGAGGATTCTGGGGATTTGCACCATATTTATGTGTAATAACTATACAGTAAATAAACAGAATGAATAATTAAGTGAATAATGAGTTTCTCAGAAAAGAGGACTCCTCTTAAGACTTCGACAGAAATGCTCACGTGGGCTCCACCCTCCCTCCCGTGTGGCAGTTCCGAGCTGCTCTCACTGTGTCATTGCCCTGGTAGAAACCAGCAAGGACGTTTTCCAAGCTGAAAACAGGCGTGCCCTTAATCAATGTGGTTTGATATAAACAAGATATTTTCTTCTAATTGCAAAGATGTTGGATTTATGACTCTTAGAATTATCTTTTTTTTACCCTAGAGAGATATTTGCCTCTTTAAAAATAAAATCCATGAGATTAAATTTCACTGAACAGTGTTTCTCTGAGGGACTAAAAACTTGAAATTCCGGGAATTCACTGGATCTAGTGAAATTACATAAATGCATGTTAATACCCAGTATTAGCCAATACAAGGTGCCCTTGCTTCTAGATGCAACCCAGGCCCACAGTGAATCTTCCCAAAGATAAAACCACTGTGTAACTACTGTTTCCTCCCTGTGTGTCTTCATCCACTCACTCATGATGTTACTTGAGCATTCATTCACTCACACACCAAGTATTTATGGAGCACCTACTACACCCGCACCTGCGTGCCAGCTCTGGTGATACCATCCAGTTCCTGTCCTGACAGAGCTTGCATTCTTATCAGGGTGCCAGCAAGCAAACCATGGAATGAAAGCTAACTTGCAACTATGTCGTTTTCTATGAAAGAGAATGTATTAGTCTGCTAGGGCTGCCGTAACAGAAGACCACCAACTGGGCAACTTAAACAACAGAAATTTATTGCCTCACTATTCCAGAGGCTAGAAGTCCAGGATCAAGGCATCAGCAGGCTTGGTCTTGTTGGAGGCCTCTGTCCTTGGCTTGCAGATGGCAGCCTTCCCACGGTGTCCCCACCTGGTCTTTCCTCTGTGCATGTGCATGTCTGTGTCCAGATTTCCTCTTCTCACAAGGACACCAGTCATATTGGATTAGGGCCCAGCCTAACAACCTCATTCTTACTTAATTACCTCTTTAAAGGCCCTATCTCCAAACACAGTCACTTTCTGGGTACTGGGAGTTAGAGCTTCAAGGTAGGAATTTAGGGGGACACAATTCAGCCATAACGGAGGAGTGACTGGTTCAGACAGAGATATTAATGGGGACAGGTCACATACCCAAGCACGGATTAAATGGGAATCTAAAGGATGACTAAGGGCTAAGTAAACAAAGTGGAGGGCCAGGGCATTCCAGGAGAGGGAAGAGCACTGCCAAGCTGCCCCGTGGGAGGGGCATGGCAGGGAGCAGAAACCAAGGGGAGGCAGATGGTGGTGGCTGAGGAGCGGAGAGGCACAGCCCAGGGCCCAGGAGGACGCTGACGTTACAGAGGGTGGCCAGGCCATGCAAGGCCCTCTAGACCTTTTGTCTGTTTCCCAAGAGCAATGGGAGACCACCGGAGGTTTTTAAGTGAGGGCAGAGATGACATAACCAGATTCGCCTTTGGAAAGTATTAGTCTGGCTGCAGTGTGGAGGATGGATGGGAGGGGTTCTGGAGTGCGTTCTGGAAGAGCGTTGGGTACACAAGAAAGCTGCAGACATCCAAGCAAGAAATGAAAGTGGCTTGGATTCAAGCGTTAGGGTGGGATCAGAAAGAAACAAGTGGATTTGCTAGACCAGTGGGGACAACGGGTTAAATACAGTGGCACTGGATGACAGAAGTGGGTGACGGATTAGCTTTGCTGGGTGAGGCTGAGGATGACAAGGTTGTCTCCTGGATGTCTGACTTTCACAACTGTGTTAACAAGGTGCAAGACAACGGGATGGAGAGCGCTGGAGGAGGCCCAGGTTTGAGCTGCGTTTTGATCATGTTGACATCAGTAGACACCAACGGCCCCTTGCCTAGCTTTTCTTCCTCAACCCAGATGCCTCTTTCCCCTGCACCTGCTGTTCTGCTTGAAACACTCTTTCCTGCTTATGCTTCACCACCTACCCACCATTCATGTCTCGACCCAACTTCCTCAGCAGCGAGGCCTTCCTGAATTCTTCAGACCAGGCTACATGTATGTCCCTCTTACCTAGTCTGATAACACCTATAGTTTTTCTTCAAAGCAGTTGTTACAGTTTAAATGACTTAATTATTTGTTTAAATTCTGTTTAATTTAGAATTAGTATGTAGAGTTTATGAAGGCCAAGACCATATCTGCCTGATGAGTGCAGCCGACTGGTGGTTCTAGAAGCCACTCTCTTGGTTCAAATCTTGACTTTCCTTCTTCTTAAGTGGTAGTGTCTTGGACCGGGTGTTTAATCTTGCTGTGCCTCAGCTGCCTTGAATGTTAAGGGTGGATTATGGTAGTACATCCTTCGTAGAAGTGTTGGGATGATTAAATGAGTTAGTTAGCATAAATTGTTAATAACACTACCAGACATAGTGCAAGCACTCACTAAATGTTAGCTCTTACTATTGCTCATCACTGTAGCCCTAAATATCTGATGGACAGATGATCAGATAGATGGATAGACCAAAGCATGGGTGGATTGAAGAACTTGGAAGGGTGGGTAAGGTGACAGGAAATAAAACACAGTCTTTATCAAGCTATGCTGAGTGAGCAGAGAGGAAAAAGCAAGGTAGCCCAAATGGGTATTGTGGAAAGAGAGGCTGGCCCATATTCAAGACATAGCTAAATTCCAACATACTGGGTCCCATTAAGATTAACTTCTCCTGTACTTTCAGGAAAGGCCTCAAAGAATCTCCCTCAAGCCTTCTTTGGTAATAAACCAAAGTAGTTGTTTTCTGATATCAATAGAGGAAAAAAAAAGTTAACCGCAACCCAACCATCCTCTCCTTCATTAAACCAACTGTACATTTCCCAACTTAACTGTGAAATTTTTCAAAAGGCATAATTAAAAAAAAACAACTAAGTTTAATCTGATTTAAACAATCGATTAATTAATTGATTTATTCATTCTAATGTTCCTCCCTCTAACATCTATGGGATTCCCACTGTGTGTCAGATGGTGGGATGGATACCGGTGGTTACCGAGTCACAGAAGCTGTTGTCCCAATCCTCAGGGAGCTTAATTAAGAGCCCTAATAAGCTTTATAAAGAGATTTCAAACCAATATTTATGCTCAATATACCTGATCAAAATAAAGCAAATACTGCAGCACAAGCTGTTTACTAAACAGGGGGCAGCAGATTCTGAAGGACTGCATTCTCTCTCACCATGTTTCACGCCAGCTCTGCCCTGTCTTTAGGAACGAAGTCACCAGCCAAGGCTGCTCAGTCCCAGCTGGACGGCATTTGCATTGCTGTCACTCTATTTAGGAAAGCAACTCATGTCTGGTATTTTCTTTTTGCCCAGAGGATCCTCTTTCGGGAATTTATGACAAAATTCAAGGCCATTTCATTAGGAGGAAATGTGCCATATCACTATTGTAACAATGCTCCCTATTTTTGTTCAATTTTGAAACTGACAATCTGAAGACTATTTTTAGCTCAGTCATGTGAGATTATTTGTTTCCTTATTATGAGAAGTTTTTTCCTTTGTACTAGTTAACATGAATTTTATGCTCACTTCTTATGTCACGTGCTCCAGTTCAATTTATTTTAAAGCAGATTCTTTGGGGAAAACTGTAAAGCTAATTTGAATGGATTCTTTAGAGATTCCATTTTAAATGAAGTGCTATAAAATTGGCAGACAAACTGAAAAAGTGCAATTGAATTTTCTTCTTCAGCTATTCATTGGATTCAGAAATCTTGCTTTTTGACAGTGCCGAGGGTTTTGATATAAGGTTTTACACAATTTTCCTAACATTTATCTTAAACTCTGCTTCCTTTAGTTTGGTTGTTTGACTCAGAATGGCTTTCTGAAATTTCCATACGTAACAGCAGTGTTCTTGCTAAAGGAAATATTTGGTGCTTTGATACAAACTTCCTAACATCTACAGTGGTCCCCGTCTATAGAACATCTGCTGTAGAGGGGGTATGTTATTTCCAGAGTGAATATTGAACATTTGTGGACAAACTTTCTAAGAAAGGTGTGGAATAAAGCCATCTCCAACTCCCTCCTATTTGGCCCCAATTTATATTTCTGCCTTTCACACTTGATGGATTTACAGCTTGAGGAAAGCGTGGGAATAATAGGCAAGAAGCCTGATGGCTTAATTTCCTGTCCTCCACGGACCCGGAGAGGCGCCTATTGTTCATCAGGGCAGCGGGCTCCAAGCTAATGAGAAACAGCCGTCACCTGGTGGGGAGAGGGACCCCGGGACTGGCCCATCTGAGTGCACTGGATGATTTATATCCAATTATTAACAATCTAATGGAAAATACATAGGAAACACGTGTCTACAATTTCACCTTGAGACCCACTTGTTTTCTTTGATGTGTTTTTAAAAGGGAGTTTTATTTCACACTCATCTTTTGCCCTGAATTCCCTAAACAGCAACTATCATTTCTATTGACCCAGCCAGTAGGCTGAAAGGCAGACCATGGAGGGCCCTCGCCCAGTTTGGCTCTGCTCCCATTGACTGCAGCATCAAGTGCTTGGAGTTACTGCTCTGAACTCAGGATGGTCTTGAAAGAAGCAAATCACTGCTGCATGTGTTTTTGTTCTGATGACAAAGAAGATAATTGTGGGACTGCCATGAGTGCACCTGTTAGTCAGGCTTGGGGGGAAAGAACCAAGCCCCAGGCGACGCCTCCACGAAACACACAATGCCCCGGGCTCACCTTACTCGCAAGGGCCCACAAAGGCTTTCATTTTAATTAACATAAGTATAGTAATGATATATAATAATAAATCCTACATAATATTTGGTTTTATACCAAAATAGCATTAACATACTGTTTTTTTTATCTTTTATTTTCTATTTTTTATGGAAGAAAGGGCCCATGAAAGTTATAGTGCAGACATGAGCAGAACAGCTATGAGGAATAGGGGATAAGGGACAGATTGTGGGGTTAGACTCTGTGACTGTGGGAATTGGTGGTGAGGTCTCAGCGAGTCTCTGAGTCATAGGCCTCTGCAGGCAAAGGTGGGCCTGAGGTTGCTATAGGTTGCAAGGTGAGGAACTGGGACGAAAACCTGGCTGTAAAGACAGCGGTCCTCAACTGGGGTGATCTGCCCCCCAGGAGACATCTGACAACGCCTGGAGACAGTCTGGATTCTCACAACTGTGGTGACGATTGCTACCGGCACCTAGGGAGTAGAGGCCAGGGATGCTGCTACACACCCCACGAGGCACAGGACAGCCCCGCACAACAAAGAGTCACTTGGCTTAAAGTAGCAACAGTGCCGAGGCTGACAAACCTCAAGGTTAAGGTAAAGAAAAGCTGGGACCTGCAAGGCCAACTGGAGCTCACCCTGTCTCCCACAGCCTCCAGCCTCCGTGCAGGGTCACGCACAGGGAGCTAGCTGGCGCTCAGCCGAGGATTTGGAGAATCTGAAAGAGGACGTGGGGCATTTGCTGAGAAGCCGCAGGCTGCCGCCCCGGGAAACAGGTGAGTGGGCGGAAGAGCAGCAGAGGGCGGTCCTGCACCCACCCTCAGAGTAAAGGCTGCTGCTGCACGGCCGCCTTGCTCCCCTGGCCACCCGGGCTGGGAGCCACGTCGGGAAGGGACCTGTAGGGAGTGTAGTTCCGGCTGAGCTCAGGTGACATCGTCAGGTACCTCCGCGCCAGACCACGCGGAGGTCTGCTCACCAGCGCTTCTCCCTTACGATGTGGCTTTCCCCCCACCTCACCCCCCACCTTGCATGCACTCAAGTGAGACTTGGCCTTTCAATTGTTTTCATCTGCAAACACCTGGCGTGACTTAGACCGATAGTTGGGCAGCCACCTCTGTCCTCTCCTTCAGAAACAGAGTCATGGCTGAACAGACAGCGGCCCCACACGTCCCTGCCTGCCCCGCAGTTCGGTGTGGCCGTGTCGTTAACTCCCGCCCACGTAACTGTGAGGGAGGCGGTTGTGCCAGCTCCGGACATGGCCCTCGGGCACGGGCTGTGCGCTCCTCCACGTGCTCGGTCCATTTCCAGCTGGAACCCAAACCTGGGGACAATCGGCGTCAACCACACAATGACAAGAACGGGGCAGCAAGACGGAAAGATTCCGGAGGCTCTGTGGTCCAGAGAAGCCTTACCTGCAGCATCCTTTTTCTTAAGGAGTTCTGAGTCAGCGTATTAGTCACTTAGGTTGTAGCTGATAAAAGCCAACTCAAATTCATTTAAGCAGAAAAGGGAATACATTTGCTCACGTAATAGGGAAGTCTAGGGGACGAATTTCAGGCATAGCTGGATCTAGGGGTTCAAACGATGTCATGAGGGCTCTCCATCTCTCAGTCTGGGATTTCTGTGGAAGTCCAAGGAAGATGGCCTTGAGAAATTGTAGGTTTAAAATCTCCTTATAGCTCATGACCCAGGAGAAGACAGGAGCCTCTCTCTTTCAACATGACTGTTAATTGTGCAGAGCAAATGCTGAATGGTTCTGCTGGGATCACAGGCTCATCCCAGAACCAACTGCTATGAACCCCAGAAGAAGAGAGATTGGGATGAAGCTATAAAATCAGTATGTGCTCCTGTCCACTTGGGAAGTTAACCAGCATTACCAGGAGTGAAGACAGCGCGGATGAGGAGGTAAAGTCAGGAAATATCAGTTGGGGTTCAGAGGAAGGAAAATCATGCTCACCTGGGGGAGTTCGGAAAGGCTTCACAGCAGAGGCGGGATTTGAGCTGGGCCTTGAAAGATTTAGAGTTTAAAAATAGATAAAGAGGAAAGTAGTGTACTTTCATTGCTGACCATTTTCAAAGGCTCGGGCAAGCTCAGCAGCCCTGTGGGATGGAGGGGATCGTGTTGTTTTTCTTTTCTTTGCCATTGGTTCAGGATGAGAAGTGTTCCCCTTTGAGCACTGAATCCGTCCAGAAGCTGACACACGTGGGGAAGAGTCTAGTTGTCGAGGACACACTTCTCCAGCCCAGGAACTCCCACGTAAAGCAAGAAGCAGCATTGTGCTTCTCTGTAACCTGAAGAAAGGTTGGGGAGTGTAATTGGCAGTTCCCTTAATCAGTCCAGAAAGGCTTGTTATGTAAATAAATGATTCGAATATGAAGTGACTTACTATAGGAAACGCATTTCTCCTTTTCGTTTCTCATGTTCCTAGAATGGTTTCTTTCAGGTTTGAAGTGGAATAGGCTTGTAATTTTAATACACATTTATTAATTCCAAAACTATCTAGTGTTAAGATTTTAGGAATACATTTTTATGCAGTTTCAAATAGCTTAGTGATTTTCCAAATGGTCAGGCAACCAGAGCCTGTGGCCCTTTTCTTTAGGACAGGGGTCAGTTTCTGGGATGGAAACCCAGGCTGCTGTTGGCTGGGTTCAGGAGTATGGCAGCTGGCTTGACCTTAAAAGGTGGTGGTGGCAGTAGCATGTTGATGATGATGATGGCGATGATGATGATAGCAACTACTGATCTTACAGGTGATGCAGCCAGGATATGAACCCCAGTCTCCCCTGTTCTAGGGGGACCATCTTTCCTAGAGAACTGAGGATACCTTTCGTTTGTTTGATGGCTGTAAGAGCACCCAGGGTTTATCATTTCCTAGTTGTTTGATGATGAATTTATTTCTTTAGGTACAAAGCTCTTTTCCTTGACTGGCAAGTTTGTCCCTTCATGCAGGGAGTGGAGATGTAGCTGTGTTTGCTTTAAGTGGAGTCTCTCTGAACCAGTTTGTCCTTAGAGCACCTTGGAAGCAGTTCAGCAGCTGAGCATCTATCATCTGTCCCCTTATGGGGCAGGGACCATAACACTCCTGTAAGGACTACAGTGGGTCCTACAGGATTCCTGACTTCAGGTGGGTGGAGTTTAACTGGATTGATTTGACTGGTGCGGTAGATCATATTATTGTTCTCAATCATTTGCTCCCCCTTTCAGGCCCCCTCATTGCCACATGACTTGCAGTGTCTCTTATGATTGGAGCATACTTCTCTACCCCCTTGATTTTGGGCTTGATGCCATGACGTGCTTGTCATGAGCAAAATGAGACATGAGCAGAAGAGATTGAGTGCCAAGTAAGGGTAGAAGTTATAGGAAAATTCATTCTTACCCTTGATCATTTGTTCCTCTCTATCTGCCAAGAGAAAGGCATGACCCCAATAGATGCTGCTTTTTCAGCCCAGCTTCTCACATGTGATGTAAGTGAGAAATACATTTGTTGTTGTAAGCCCCTGAGATTTTAAGGTTGTTTGTTACAACCACATAACTGAGTGAAAGCTGACTGATACAAATGGCCATGTATTGTCCTAAACATTGCAGTGAAAAACAGTCCTACTATTTATGTATAGGTGGATATAGACTGAGGTTGTGACAAATCTATCCAACTAATCCTAAGTATAAGAAAACAAACGAATGACACAGATTAAACCAACAGTAGCAAGAAGCCACTTTTACATATGAAATTTGCAAGGACTATAAATATAATAGTATTGGAGAGAATGCGCTGCAAGCAGGCATTCTTAGACATTGTTCATTGGGTATAAAGTAGCAAGTATAACAGTGCTGGGGGTGAATTCAGAAGTAATAGTACTAATAACAATAGATGACATATTTATATAAAGTGCCTTTATGTGCCAGGCACTACTAGTTGAAGTTTTATTAACTTCACTTGAAATAATAAAATTGGTTTACGTGTACTAGCTCACTTAATCCTCATAACAATGTTATAAGAGAAGTGTTATTATTAGACAATATATTTCAAAAAACCTAAAAATTTATGTATGCTCTTTGACCCACATCTGGAAATTTATCCTAAGGAAATAGAGATGAGGTATAAAGGTTTAATATAAAACGTTAATGATTTATAATTATGAAACCAGGGAGAAATATAAATATCCAGATAATGGAGATCTTTTAAATAAATCGAGCCATTTAAAAGTGATATAAAAATGTTCAGTGGGCATGAAAGACCTTTATTTATATTAAGTAAATAGTGTAGCTTGCAACAGTATAGCCCTGCATTGTCCAGTGCAGTAGCCACTAGCCACACAAGGTGGCCATGTGGCTAGCCTGAATTGAGATGTGCTATACATGAAGGCTTAGTATGGAGAAAAAAAAAACATAAAATGTCTCATTAATAATTTTTCTATTGATTGCAATGTTGAAATGATAATATTTTGGACATACTATTCAAATGAATTTCACTTATTTTTCACTTTTTAATTTTTTGGAGGGGGGTTAATTGGGTTATTTATTTATTTGTTTATTTATTTATTTTACTGGAAGTACTAGGGATTGACCCCAGGACCTCTTGCATGCTAAGCACATGTTCTACCACTGAGCTATACCCTCCCCCTCTTTGTCTGTTTTAAATATATTTTAAAATATTTCCTTTTATTTTTAAGAATAACAATTGTATATGTTCAAGGTTCACAGCATAATGTTTTGATCTATATACAGAGTGAAATGATTGCTACAGTCAGGCTAATTAATTATCCATCTCCTCATGCAGTTTTTTTTTTTTCATGGTAAGAGTACCTGAAATCTACTCTCTCAGCAAATTTCCAGTGCATCTTACAGTATTATTAACTGTAGTCTTCATACTGTATGTTAGATCTCTAAATTCATTCATCCTACATAACTGCAGCTTTGTACCCTCCTCACCAGCATCTCCCCATTTTCCCCACCTCCCCACCCTGGTAATCACCATTCTACTCCCCGCTACTGTGTGTTTGACTTTTTTAGATTCTACATATGAATGAGATGATGCAGTATTTTTCTTTTTGGGTCTGGATTATTTCTTAGCAAAATGTATTCCAGGTTCATCCACGTTGTTGCAAATGGCAAGATCTCAATTTTTAAGGCTGGATAAAATTCCATTTTCTATATATACTATAATTTCATTATCCATTCAGCTGGCAGTGGACATCTGGGTTGTTTCCATATCTTGGCTGTTGTGAATAATACTGCAGTGAATACGAGAACACAGCTATCTCCTTGAGGAACCAGTGATTTCATTCTTTTGTATATATGTCTAGAAGAAGGATTGCTGGATCATGTGGTAGTTTTATTTATAATTTTTCGAGGATCCTCCATACTGTTGTCCATAGTGGCTGCACCAATCTCCTGCCCACCAACAGTGCACAAGGGTGCCCTTTTCTCCACATCCTCACCAACCTTTTCTCTTTTTCGTCATAGCTATCCCAATAGGTGTGAAGTGACAGCTCATTAGTGGTTTTGATTTCGTTTCCCTGATCATTAGCTTTGAGCACATTTTCATGTACCTGTTGGCCATTTTTATGTCTTCTTTGGGGAAATATCTGTACATTTTTTTAAGTCAGGTTGTTTCTTTTGCTACTGAGTTGTCTTTTTTCTTTAAAAAACTGTGGACACCAGAAAAACTTAACATTTTGTGTTTCACATTTATTTTAGGCTTTGTGGGCCACATGGTCTCCGTTTACAACTGCTCAACTGCCATTTTAAGACAAAAGCAGCTATAGACAACATGTAAATAAATGGACAGCACTGTGTTCCAATAAAACTTTATTTATAGAAACAGGCAGCTACCCAGCAGGGGCTGTAATCCAGGTGTAGGGAAGAAAGGGCGGGTTAGGGGAGAAAGCAACCTCGTCCCCAGAGGACAAGTTCTCTACTCTGTCAGGCCCTCAGATGCCACCCAATATGTGATGCCATGCTTGTGGTCCAGGCTGATAAGCCAATCTCTGAGTTGATGTTTGGAAAGATGAATCTGCCCCATGGAGTAGGCAGGCTTTTGCATGGGGTGGTGTAAGTATTTACCAAAGAGAAGTAGGCTTGACTTCAAGTTGCACGTGACACCTCCTCGGGGTTCTGGCGTCCTGGGACCTCCAGAGCTGGAATCTGTATGGGGAAGGGGGAGCAGAGGATTAGACATCATTTCAGAATAAAACATTGGGAAGCTGACTCTGTACAGCTACTTCTCACAAAGTCCCAGGTAGTAGCATTTTAGCAACTACAAATCAGTGCCAATTTACTGACCTTTAAAAGTCAATCATCATAATCACAATTACAGGTAACATTCACTTTGTGCTTACCATGTGCTGGGCAGTGTGCCAGCCGGTCTACATGGTTGCCTCATTTAGTTTTCCTTAAACTCTGACCAGTAGCTGCTGTTCTTATGACAGTTTTACAGATGTGGAAACTGAGGGTCAGACATTTTCCCTTGGGAGTCAAGTTCTCCTTTTGAATGAAAAAGACAGATATATATTCCCTGAGAATTTTATTTTTACCAAACCAGTCTTTGTGGGGAGGAAAAGATTTTGCTCACCCTCATCATTGGTGGGAAGCTGATAAGCACGTCAAGTTCAAGTGTAGCTTGAGCAACTTCATGGGGAGGTAAGGGAAGATGAAGCTGTTGTGCAGGCAAGAAGTGATACTGAAAGTCCCACAGCCTGGCACCGGGATTTGGGCGTCTGTTCCATCAAAAGAGGGCCCTGCTGGGATCTGAGAGATCTCCTTCATCAGAATAGGGTGCTGGCCTGTGTCTGGAAAGATAGAGGACAGGCAAAGAGAGGGACCAGACTCCTGAGGGAGGGCATTGGCAATGTCCAGACAGGGCACCACCATGGAAGAGGAGTTCAGGTCCACGCCCATCCCCAGCGCCCCGCCCCAGCCCCGCTTCCAGTCAGGGTCTCAGGGTACAGCTATAATAGAAGAAAAAACTGAATTCAGAAATAGAGTGCTTTTCTCCTTAAGTAAATGCAGAGTCGCAGCCATCATTACCACTTCCTCAACTCCCTCCCCCATTCCGATCCCTGCAGTCATCTTCTGCACCGCACTCTCCTCCCTTCCTGTCTCTGACTAGGCGTCAGTCCTGTTCCCATCCCTTGAGTCCTGGATCCCAGCCCCTCCTGCCTGCCCTGAAACTGACTCCCACCCCTCTTCCCATCTCCTGCCTGGAAAACAGCCCCTCCCACAGCAACCCAGTATCCCCTGTCAGAAATAAACCTTCTTGTTTGCTTGCTTAGAGTTGTTGTTTATATTATTATTTGTTTATGTTATCTTATTTGTTTATGTATGACAGAAAAGTAGCATTGTAGGTACAGGTCCTCAGGAAACAGATTTTGAGACAGATATTTATTGGAGAGTGCTTTTGGGAACAGCACCTGTAAGAGAGTGAAGGAAAGACTGGGCAAAAAAAGAAGGTGAAGTTGAAAGCAGTTGCAAAAGAGGCCTCAGCCCATCCCATGGTGGAGCTCTGAATGTAGGATGCCTTTCAGAGATGCCTCAAATTGTGGCAAGTCCTTTGGTGTCTTGGCAACACAGCACAGCATCCGCTACAAGTGCACTGAAGGATTTTGGCTGATTGCAGTGAGACTCTTGGGGTGGCTGAGTGACTATCTTCAGGGTCTGATACTTAATCTCTGAGATCCAGAACCTGAAGTGTCTTTATATGTCCATAGATAATTAGCATCCCCATGACAGAGTCACACTAACTAAATTCAGACAAGACTAATGAATACATGGCAAATTGGTTTGTTTACAGTGTGACTGTCCTTTTGCAGTGATCAAAATATTTGTGTTCTTTATTGCTAACATCCTAACATCCCTTTTCCCAGATTCAAGTTAAAACAGGAAGTGATTGGGCTCCAAGAAATGTCTCTGTAAGAAGAAAACTTAAAGGCATTCAATTCATTAGATGGGATGAGCAAGAATCTGGAAGTGTTTGTGAAATGGTGAAGACAAAATTTGTCTCTTCTCTTAATAAGAAAAAAGAGAAGTCTAGGAAAAAGTCAAAAAGGTACATACAAGAAAATCATGATCCAAAAAGAGGCAAACTAAAATGAACCACAATTTCAAGTCTTTGATGGAGTGAAATAAAACAGAATTAGGCCATGCTACTGGAACACTCCCTGAGTCACCCAAGAGTTATGACACTGGACACAAAAGGAAGAAATGTGGTCCTAACACAGTCCTTGACTCTCCAGGGAACAGCACCTACCTCTTCAAAATATTTTAAGTGCTTTTTTTTTGGTTTTCAACTCAGAATTAACCTGCATGCCAAGCAGGGAGGACTTACGGTTAACAGAACAGAATGTAAGGCTGTCAATCAAAACAATGGAAACGCATAGATCAAACTGACAGAAGTTGAAAGGGGAAAACCGAGGAGCTGATATCTTCATCTCACACTGTGTGGAGTTAAGAAATATTGTGTCAAGTCTATGGAATGAGAAATAGAATTTTAAGTTACATTAAAGTTATCAATGTAACCACAAGAAGAATTAAGAATACTACCACGACTACCTAACTTTGGAAGGCAGAAGGGGAAGCGAAGACAGAGTAAGTAAATTTTCATCTTCTAATACTGATAGATAATGTACGATGTTGTAAATTATGAAAGAGAAGAATAACCATATTATTTGTGGTTATGGGGTAACCACTGGAAGAAATTGTCCAGTGGTTGGCTTTGGGGTGTGGTTGAGGGGGAAGAATGTTGCTTCTGTAGGATTCTTTTTATCCTGTATATGTATTCCTTTCAGATTTTCAAAAATATGTGTATCATTTTTAAAGCACCAGGCAAAGCTTAATGATTATTCAGAAAGACGTTTGGTGGGTGTAGACTCTGCATGATTCGGAGGTGTGGGGGACAGGTCTCACATTCTGGGAAAGCCCAGTGAAGTTCCCTTCACCAGCAACAGAGGACACGTCTTTGGTGCTCCCCCAGTTTCAGGACCTGGCTCCACTGAAAAGAACTGGGTCCACCCAGACGCGTTTTAATTGGCTGAATTCCATTTCCTCTACTTACACCAATCAACGTGAAACCCATCTGACCCTCCCAGAGTAGCCTGTTTCAATCCTTTGTTGCTCAGATAGGACATAAATGGACCAGTAGTTCCAACTGTGGCCACATATTAAGCTCTCTTGTGGAGCATTAAAAGTATATCCTTTCTCAGGCTGCACACCAGACTGATTAAATCAACGACCCAGGACTTTATTATTTAAAAAAATTCCCCAGGTGTTTTTGTCATGTGCTTAGAGTTGGCATCCTCGACCCAGTCATCCCATGTGTCACTCCTCAAGGATTGAACCAGGTTCACCTCAGTGTAGCTTACACTTCCTTCATCATCACAGCCCTTGCCGCCCTGTCAGCACAGCCTTTGAACGTTCTGACAGCTCTTGCTGTCTGAAAACTCTCTCCCTTTTTTTGACCTCCACTCTTCCCGATTTTCTTCCTCTCTGCTGAGCCATCTCAGTCTGCTTCCTGGGATCCCCTCCTCTGCCTTTCTGGGACTCTTTCTGTATTGTTTCCAGTCTCTCAAGGATTCTACCTACCTTCTCCTAACTACCACCATTAGCTTCGCATGGAGGATGTCTCCCAAATGGTCACCTTCATCCTGGATCTCTCTCTCCTGAGTTCTGGAACTGGATATCCAGTAGCCTCCTGGGCATGTCCACCTGGATATCTCACAGGTACCTCAAACAAGACCTGCCCCCAGTGGAACTCATCACCTATCACCTCCAGCGCCTTCTCCCATCTTTCTTGCTGTGTTGAATGGTCCCAGTTGTCCAACCCCATTTGGTCACCTGAACCCAAACTCCAGGAATCCCCTGGACACTTCTATCTTCCTCCTCTGATCAACCTCCAATTCATTCTGGCTCAGTCAACTCCCTTCTGCTTCATCTCTGTGGCTCAGCTGCAGGTCAGTCCAACTTCATCCCTTCCCTGGAGGTCTGCAACCATCTCCTACCCAGTCTCCCTGCCTGAATCACATCCCCTTTCAATGCTTACTTTGGCCAGAGCGATCATTCCAAAGCACAAATATGACTGTGTCAATCTCCTGGTCAAAAGCCTTCAGTCGCTTCCTCGTGGTCTTCCAAGTCCAAACTTAGAAAGGTCCACCGGGCACGTAATAACTCATTCCTCCCTGCCTCTTCAGTTTCAGCACCTGCCACTGCCAACAGATGCCCTGCGCATATCCCCAGGCTGAGCCCCCCACCCCCACCTGCCATCCCCCTAATCTGCCAGCCTGCTTCCCCGCCGCTTTCCCCTGCCCTCCCCAACTTTCAGCTGTCTCCTACTCTCACTTCAAAATTTTGCCCAGGCTTCACCATCTCCAAATCAGTCTCCTCCTGGGTGCCTATCCCAGTGCCTGGAAAATGATAGGTGTGCTCAAGAAATGTTTACAGGATGAGTGAACACACAATGCTGTGAATTTCAGAGAGGACTTCGGATTACTACATGAAGATGGTGAAAAAGGGAATTCTAACTGATCTCTAATTCTCACATATATTGACTTTAAAGGAAGATTTTCAGTGTACTCTGAAGAGCCCCAGGGGTCCCACAGAGACTGCCAGCGGGGATCCCCATTTTAACCAAGACTGCTTTCATTCCATTGGTTTTATATGTTGGTCTTCTGAGAAAGGTCTAGTCTGAGAAGTGTTTTGAGGCTAAGAAATATTTGAAAACAAATGGTGTAAATTGTTCAGATAATTAAGGTGAAGTGTAACTTCTATTCAGCTTATTCCCCCCAGAAGTTCTCATCAATCTATGTTTCTTTTTTAAAGCAGAATAGCGCAGGGATGTTTCCCATGGTTTTACTTAGTGTCTTCGTGACATATTGCTCTTTTTTCTTTTTTGGCTTTAAAAAAAACTATTATTTTGAGTTGGTAATATGTGCATATGGTCAAAAAAAAAAAAAAAGGAATTCAGTGAAAAATCAGGCTCCCCACAAACATGCATCCCCCATTCTCCAGAGATAATACTGTAGCCGGCTTCAGCGTGTCCTTCCAAAGATGTCCATGCAGGGGTCACTGCTCTGGTGGAGGCAGGAGGCACATCTCCTTGCCAGGGACAGTGGAAGGACAAGCCTTCTAAACGCCACTGATGGTTGAATCATTACACACTCAGAATGGCCTCGGAGAAACACCTGGCCCCGCTATCCAATGACTCTCAGGAAGAAGGGCTTAACATCAACCCTTCCAACATCAAAACCCTTTTTTGGCAGACAGCTTCTAGCATTTGCTTGGCTTATATCCAGATACCCATTTAGGTCAGCTTATTTACTTACCTAGGGGCACATTTTCCTCCTAATACATTTTGGAGGAGTTATCAGGAAATTACACTACTTCAAATGAGACTGTCTGTGGATGCTTTACTGAGTTTTTTTTTTTTTAGAGTAAGTATTTCATGGTTCCATAGATGGTGTGGGCACACCTGACTCTCAGGGGGGAAATAATAAGAAAGTCCTTACCTATCACCATCACAGAAATAAATTCAAGATGTATTGAAACATGGGGGAAGTGCTCTAAAACTATTAGAAGAAAATATCAGAGAATACCTTTATGAATTTTGGAGAGGAAAGATTTTATTTTAGGATGACACACAAAGAAAGACAAACTATAAATAGAGGTACATCTGATTACACCTAATTAAAAACCTTTTGTTAAAATAGTGCCATGAACAAGATTAAAAGACAAGTGGTCGCCTGGAAGAAGGGTTTACAAAACAGCTAGCAGGCAGAGGATTCTTATCTAAAATGTGTGTAATTCCCACAAGTCAGGTAGAAAAAGACATACAGCCCAAAGTGTAAACAGGCAAAGGACATGAACTGAGAATTGACAGAAGAAATAAGAATGGGCAATGAACGTATGGAAAGATAGTCAACATCATGTATAATCAGGGAAGTGCAATTAAGACAATAAGAGTTTTTTTGTCAATCATATTGGCACACATTTTAAAGTCTGGGAATATTAAATGTTGGCCAGGATGTGGAGGAACTAACTGGTCCTCTCACTCACTGCCATTGAGGGTATAAATTGGCATCGATGCTTTAGAGAGCCATTTGGCAGCATCTGGAAAGTTTGAAAGTGTGCCTCCCATGTAACAGCAATTTCATTTATAGATGTTACCCTAGAGATACTCCCACATGTGTACCCAAGAAGCCATGTTCAAGGATGCGTGTTTGTGCTTAGTTTCCATCTAAATGGCCACGACTAGGGGAGTGGGTAAAACACTGTGGGCTTTGTATTCTGCAGAATACTTTGCTGCCTGTATTAGTTTGCTCCGGCTGCCATGACAAAGTGCCACAGATCAGGTGGCTTAAACAACAGAAATTTATTTTCTCACAATTCTGGAGGCTGGAAGTCTGAGATCGAGGTGTCAGCAGGGTTGGTTTCTTCTGAGGCCTGTCTCCTCGCCTTATAGGTGGCTGCATTCGCTCTGTGTCCTCACACGGTCTTCCCTCTGTGTGTGTCTGTGTCCTAATCTCCTCTTCCATCAGGAAGATTCCACTAATCTTGTTGGATCAGGGCCCACTCTGATGGCCCAAGTTTAACCTAATTATCTCTTTAAGGCCCCTAGGTCCAAATAGCCACATTCTGAAGCACTGAGGGTTAGGACTTTAACAGGAATCTGGGGGGCACACAGTCCTTCCCATAGCACACAGCCCCTACCAGGAATGAGTGAGGTCCATGTGTAACAATGCTGCTCCTTCTCAGAAAACAATGCTGAGCCGAAAGGGCTCGATGCAAAATGCAACATACCACTTCACACTACGGGCATGAAACACACACACAAACCTACACAAACATCTTTTGTATGTGTATAAACATTTCAGTGTTCTGGAAGGATCAATTCAAATGCCTCGGAGGTTGCCTCTGTACTGGTTGGTTAAAGGTGACTTTAGCTGGAGTGCTTTACTTCTTTAAAAAATATTGGAAGCAAATGTGATGAATGTGAATGCTTTCTAATGCTGGGCAGTAGAATGTGGGAGTTTGGTTATTATACTCTTTGTATTTTTGGATATTTAAATTTTTAATGACATTAAGAAAGCAAAAGGGAAGACCAACTCTTCCATTCCTGAAGGTACTTTACATTTATTTGGGGATGAACTCAACCTATAAAGGAGCTGCAAAGTAGGACTTCATTTCCCCTCTGCCTCCCTAGAAGAGCATTGCTCCTTCTCACTGCATTTTGAGGTCATGCAGTTATGAGGTGCCTTAGGGATCAACCCTCTGAACTTTCTTTTGAGTTTGTTACAGGAAGGTCATCCATCATCTTGTCCAGCACCTCACGCTATTCTTCCCTTATGAAGACTAATTTATCCAGGAGGTATTTTTCTGAGTCAATAAAATCCCTTTAGAATGAAGAGGGGCATAAATAAATAAAATGAGTGTAATATCAAATGCAATAAACATTTCTCTGCTGGTGGATAACAGGCTCACGCCTTTAGAAGGATGAAAGCAACCTTCATGGAACTCCTTCATAGAGCTCCTGCCAGGGACACTGCTGGAGGCCTTAAATAATTGTTGCTTGAATTTTCGTTTCCATAACCTTAGGGAGCAGGTTACGAGGAACAGCGAGTTTAAGTAACTTGTCCAAAGTCACATAGTGAGAACCTAAACCAGGCTAACTTCAAACCATAATAGGATATTTTGAAGAAAAAATATTTGGGAAGCCATAGTATTTTATGACTGTACAGAGAGTGGAAGAGGGGAAGGAGACAAGCTCATGTTAATTTGTTGAAAATCCACTTCCAGAGCAACAATTCTAGATTTTTCATCCCAGTTTTGAGATAAGGATCCTAAAGCCCAGAGAAGTAAACTAAATTTAGTTGTTTCGTTGTTCAAGATGGCACAACAAGTGAATCTGTGAGGTAGGTCTCTACGAGTTGAGAGAAAAGGCTCAAGGTAAGGGTGTTCCTTGGAAAATACGTATTCTCAGCCCCGTTTCCTTTGGTCCCGTTGTATTGGCTTGCTCAGGGTGCCGTGACAAAGCACCACAGACGGGGTGCCTTAAACAGCAGAACTGTATTTTCTCACAGCCCTGGAGGCTGGAAGTCTGAAGTCAAGGTGTCGGCACGGTTGGTTTCTTCTGAGGCCTGTCTCCTCAGCTTGCAGACGGCCGCCTTCTCCGTGTGTCTTCACATGGTCTTTTCTGTGCGTCTCTGTGTTCTAATCCCCTCGTCTCCAAAGGACACCCATCCTTTTGGATTAAGGCCCATACTGTTGACCTCATCTTAGCTTAATTACTTCTTTAAAGACCCTGTTTTCAAATAGTCATATTCTGAGGCACTGAGGGTTAAAACTTCAACATATGAATTTTGGGGAGTCACAGCTGAGCCCCTAACACCCACCACTCAGGGGGAGGGTCACTCCATGCTCAGCCTGAGGAACCAGCTATTTGGGGGGAAACTTCTATGTCTGGAGAGCTGGTAGTCTGGAAAAAAAAAAAAAAGGGAATAAAGAAAAAGAAAGAGAGCCCTAAGTCACAGATCTCCCAGGGGATGATGAGGGCAAAAGCCGCCCTTTTCATAATGAATTATTCCTTATGAACTAGGCTGCACTTCATTTGACTCACACTGCACTTCCTTCAGTTGTGCGCCTGTTAAAGTGTCTGCACACAGCTGAGAAAAGAGGAACTATTTCTTCACCGCATGAATGAAATCCCCGAACACCCAGATAGAGCAACTGGTATTTCCTGCCCACATTTAACACCCAACTCGAACAGGACAATCAAATGTCAGCCTGAATGGGTGACTCGCTGTGTCACTGTTTACTAAAATGGTCTATTTGGGAAGAGAGGGTGGTCTTCCCCATCGAAATGAAATAATTGGAATGTAAATCTTACAGGAAAAAACCCCTCTGCTTTAACAATCAAGTGATTCAGGGATTGTCTTCAAGAAGATGAGTGTCTTTCTTACAAGTGATCTGAGTTTGTCTTGAGATCATTCAAGAGGAAGGAAAAATCTTGCCCCTACCACCTTATTTTTGTTTTTTTGTTTTTTTTTAAATTTTCATTTCAGACGTACCACGTGGCTCAGGACACTGTTGTTCTTCATTTTTATAGACTTTCCCTCTTGGCGCATATTGAGTCTCACGGCTTTAATTATCACTTATATACGGATGATATTCAAATTTGCACTTCATTTCCAGCCCTTTCAGATGATGTCACCCTTCTCCTTGCCCCAAATTTGGCTCCCGTCTTGTCTTGGATAAGCCACAATTTTCTCTGATTGAATATGGATGAGATGGAGGCTCTGCAGTTTAGTTGTAAATAAACTCTAAATGCTTTGGAGTTAATTTACCTCATTGATATCCTGCCCTCCAGTTAAGGGCAAGAGTGTTCAGTGACTGACTCTGAATTATTCTCCTTCATTCATCAGAGGCGACCCAGCCAAAGGATTAATCTCCACAAAATATCCAAAGACATGTGACAGTTCCATCACTCCCAATTTGGGCCTGAATTTTGGTTCTCTCACAGCTGAAATTCTGCCATGATCTTTGGAAGGGCTTCCAGTCACCCTCCTGTTTATGGTCTGCTTGGAATATGACTGCCCTTTGCCCTTGCTCTGTGTGCACAGTCCCAGGACACATTTTCCTTCAGGCAGCTGTGCTAGTTTTTTGTGCACTGAATGAAATGGAATTTGTCAAGATCTTGGCCAGATTCTCCACCTTCACATAAACTAGCTTCTGAAATGACGTAAAATTATGGTCTCTCCTTTTTCAAGAGTTGCTTGCTGTTCTGTTCCATCATGTGATTGGAGAGGTACCCTGCATGGCACCTTGATACTCACAAAGCATGCTATCTTAAACAGAAGTGTGTATTTGAAAACCCCAGGAATGTTTCACCGTACGTATTAGCTTATGAGAGCCGAGCGCCTAATAAGCAATAAGCATTCGATATGTACTTGTTGGAATAAAGACCGAGTAAATGAATTTGTAATCCTTTGACCCATTTGTGGGTTTTGCTGCTGTAGTTATTTACAATATATTTTTATCAACCTCTTGTGTTATTATGTAACTGTGCTGTGTAATTATTATCTCAACTAGAACATATTGGAACTCTCCATTAACATAACTGAAGGGTATAAAATACAATGTTTGGAGTTGTCAATTAGCCGATTTGTCTTGTGGTGCTTTTCTTCCTTATTTCAGTGTAGCTAACGGTTCACTCAGCACATTTTAATTAAAAACAAACATAGTGGGTCCTCTAAGAACTCTGGTGTCTAGGAGTGCAGTTAGACAAAGATGGCAAATATTTCTAGCAGTGACCATATGATATCTTCCATCCATCTCAGAAATAATCCTCCAAATCTAATTATTGGGAGGATGGCAGCTGCACTCGGTTAGGCTTTTCTTTATTTTTACAGAGATGTGTTTTTTCAGCCCCTTGTATTGTAGAGCATCAGCTGCTGCTGGGGTCCTTTCCAAGGCTGACCTCCCAGCATCTACAGGACTTTCCCCAGTTGCTTCCATCACAACACTACCCATTTGTTCCTGCCCAGGTGCCGTCTTTCTCTCTTTCTCTGTTTATACAAATATGTTAGGTCTGTTGTTGTGACCTGAAGGGATCAGCATGGAGCAGATGCCACAAGGAAGCCTCATTGATGGATTGTCCTGGGGGCTGGTCTTCAGCTTTGCAGACTCAGACCCATGATGCTCTCAGCTTAGTTTCTTACTAACTGAGGACGCAGAGGAGAGTGCATTCATTTGAAAGGAGGATTACAATAATTAAAAATATTCCCTCACACCAAGTATCCCTCTAGCATGATCATAGAGAATGGGAACTCTGGACTCACACTGCTTGGGGTCAAATCCTGTTTGTGCTTCTTAGTAGCTATGTGATTTGGAACACATTGCTTAATTTCATGATGTGGCAGACAGACTTGAGGGGAATCCCTACCTCCTGGTATTCACACCTTTGTGTTATTCCCCTCCCTACAAGTGTGGATGGGATCTGTGACACACTCCTAATCAACGGAGGGTGGCAGAGGTTATAGGGTGGACATGATTATGTGCACGTGATTTTGTAAGCACATAGCACCCATCTTGCAAGAGTTTCTTTCTGTTTCCATATCTGTCTCTGTCTCTCTTCTTGGACCTGTGCTTTTGGAGGGCTGAGCTGCCATGTCAAAGTCCAGCTACACTGAAGCCACCATACTAAAATGACCACAAAGAGAAACCAAACAGAAATAAAGAGATGTCCAAGGAGCAACCTGTCTTCCAGCCCTAGCTCCCAGCTATTTTGGATCTTCCCAGTTCAAGCCCCAGACATGTGTGTGAAGAGGTCGTTGAGATGATTTCCAGCTCCACTCGTAAGCTCATTGCACCCATGGAGAGATCTGAAGTGAGAACAACTCAGCGGAGCTCAGTCAATCCCCAGAGCTGAGTGAGAGAAGAAATGATGGTTATTGTTTCCAGCCACTGTTTGAGGTAGCGCGTTATGTAGTAGTAGGGAACTTGAAGGTATACTCATGCCCAAACTCACATGTGTATGCATGTGCATTCATTCAGAGATAAATTCAGCTTCACACGCATGTAGTCACATAGCGTGGTAACTAGTGGTATCAATGCTATTGTCACAGTTACTATTATATCCTAGATACTTACCATCCCTAGAGTTAGCACGCATGGTTTGGGTTATTTGTAAATCCAGGATCCGTGATGTATGGTCATTTGTAATTTTGTTGAGCCGTGAACTGGAGTCCCAGGCTCATGGTGGGGAGGAGGTTTCTCAGCTAGTGAGTGATCCTAGCTGACTACCAGCACAAACAGGATTTTGTTCCCTACTATGCATTCTTTATGCAACAAATTTTTGATGGAATCTTTAAAAAATGCTTTGCTCCTTTGTAAAAAAGAAAAAGTGCTAAAAAATATCAGCTGACTGCTAGTCTTAGTGATAGAGATGAAAGGAAAATAAAGAGGCTTGAGAAAAAGAGACTCCCCACCCCATAATAGAAATTTCAAAGAGCAGAGTGTCAAATGTGATGGCAGCTTGGCTTTGTGATGTGAAACAGCTGGAGGATGTGACTCCAAAACTAAGGAGCATAACTGGGCGAGCATCACTGAGAACCCCAACCAGAACGTGGTACTTTATTAAGTCATTAGAAGCTTCAAGACATCGTTCATATTTTTCAGTTAAAATATATTGCATTTCAGGAGGAAATTATGTGCATAGATATATTCACCAATTTATGGGATATTTGATGGTGTAGGTACACCTCTTGAATTTCAACAGAATGTAGTCCTTAACTTCATCTGTAAGATGTTCTGCTAGGCTTATGCAGCATTAAGAAAAGTGGAAGTCATGGTCCAGACCTTGAGATGCATACAGTTTATCCAGGTGATGGGTGTGGAGGGAGGAGAGGAAATAAGAAACAAACGACAAGTAAAATATTATTACTCTCACGTAAGGTAGTGAACATCAACAACAATTAGTGGTTTAGAGAACAAGGGCTATTAGTTTGGAAGAGAAACAGTGAGAATTTGTGATTTCTCAAAGGATAAAGTCCAAGTCCTCTTGGCTTGGCATTCAAGGCCCTCCATAATCCTGCCCCAACTTTACCTCCAATCTTCTCTCTTAATATCCACTACATGAAGCAGCCCTTCCAGTCAACTTGGTTGATTAATTAAGAAATACACCTGCCTCTCAATTTACACCCTGTTAATTTAAGGAGTATGAAATAAAATGAAAGAGAAACGAGTGACTTTAAAATGTGCTTTTAAATGTGATTTTAAAATCAATGATAAATGAGCAACACACACATGCACATAAAATCATTTCAGAAACACAATTTGAATTGCTTGCCAATTTTTTAAACAAAAAATTCCTTAGCAATAGTGATTATAAAAATCCTCATGCATGATCTGCCATGCCCCTTTCCCCTTCTGGCTGGCTGGAGTGGAGCCAAGCCCCAGGGTGATCTTGGAAGCTACATGCTGAAGAAGGCAGAGCCTCCAGCAGCTGAGTCCCCGAATGAGTGTGTGAAGGAAGGTCACCTAGCAACCAAGATGGCCCCTTGATTATCAAACTGCTCCATATGTAAGAAGGAAGTGTCTATTGTGGTTGGCCTCTGAAATTTGGGGTTTATTACGACAGCTAGCTTAGTTAGCTTCTTAGGCAATTTGCATTATCTTAACCAATATGGTCAGTTAATATGAAGAAGTAGGAAAAAGCTATCACTACTTGCATAAAAATAGAGGTTACCAGCTGCACTGATAAGAGCTAACAGGACAGTTCCCATCAAGAGTATGGATTCTGGCACCAGACTGCAGGATTGGAAGCCGGTTCCACCACTTATTGATTATGTAACCTTAGGCAAGTATATTATTAGGTGGGCTTCTCCAGAGAAACATAACCAATAGGATCTGATACATATGGAGAAAGAGATTTATTTTAAGCAATTGGCTTATGTGATTGTGGGGAGTTGGCAAGTCCAAAATCTGATAGGGGAGGCTGGCAGGCTGGAAAGAGTCGCAGTTCAAGTCCAAAGGCAGCCTGTTAGTGAACCAGGAAAAGACAGTGCTGCAGGTGGAATCTACAGGCTATTTGCTGGTAAAGTTTCTTCTTGCTCAGGAAGAGGTCAGCTTTTTGTTCTATTCAGGCCTTCAACTGATTGGATGAGGCCCACCCAGAATTATGGAGGGCAATCTGCTTTGCTCAAAGTCCACTGATTTAAATGGAAATCTCATTCAAAAACACCTTCACAGGAACACCCAGAATAATGTTTTTTGACCAAGTATATAGGCACCGTGGCCCAGCCTAGTTGACCCCAAAAAGCAACCATCATAGGATGTTACTTAATCTCTCAGTGCATCAGTGCTCTCATCTGTAAAATGAAAGTAATAAAAGAGACTATTCTTTTGGGTGAATCTGGAGACTAAATGAGTCAATGCATGTGCTTAGAACAATGACTGCACACAGTGTTCAGTGAGTGTTTGCTCTTGACTATTATTATTAATTACTACTGTCATGGGCTTTGGCTGTATGCTTCACTCTGATGAAAATGCTCGGAAAACGTGTAAGCAGGGCCACCAGGAGTAACAGGAGTGTTCAGTTGGGAACACCAGTAACATGATGAGAGACTTCACACATTAGAATTCTCATAATGTAGAAAATGGAGCCTTGCATACTCACATTTTCAAGCTATATTGGCCAGTGCTCCATTAGTCCATGGCTATTTTTTTCTTGTTATTCCATGAATAAATTTTAATGTATTCAATTTTCCCCATAAACTGTGTATTCACTGCTCATATTAATGCAATATGGCAAAAACATTTACATGACTGGAATCTTTTGCAATCTTCACAAGAGCATTTCTCTTGCTTTTCATTCTCTTCATTCCTGGTTAGAAAATTCACTTTTGCTCTACAAGTTTTTGAATTAAATGTCACTTCTCAGAAATGCAATATCAGCATAAATCAAGAGCCTGTTGTAGAGGAGAGTGTAGAGTGATTAAGATTCCAGCTTGTGGTTGGGCAGAACTGGGTGTGAGCCTTTTCAAGCCCCAGGTTCTTCACCAGGTGTTGCTATGAGGATGGAATGGAGGCTCTCAGCACAATGCCTGGCACTCAGGAAGCACTTGATATGTGGGAACTAGGATGAGTCCTTTCATTTGGAATTCTCTGTATTGTTGTTACAATGTTCCATCTTGCACTGGGGAGACCTAGCATCCTGGGTCCCTGAATGACTGTGTGGAGCAAGTCACCCAGCAACCAGGATCACTGCTGTCATGCTGTTACATATGCAAGGAGTAAACTATTGCAGATAACCTTTTAAATTTGGGGTTTGCTTATTATAGCAGCCAGCTTGTTAGGCACCATGCATCACCTTAACCAATATAGTCAGTTAGTATTGAAAGAAGGTTACTGACCATTCATGGTGTCCTCTCCACCTCCACAGGCTTCAAAGGCCTTGAACTTTGGTTGAAATTGTCTGCTACACTGCTTGTTTACTCTCTGTATCTACTAGATAGTGCCCATGATTCTCTTTTTATGGAAACATCTTGCTTCCCCAGTTATGCAATATCATAGGTATTTATTTCAGGGTGCAAGAAATGTGACTTTTTAAATTTAATTCCTTTCTTGAGTTTCTATGCTACTGGCATAGCAGAGAAGGAATTCTACTTAAAGGTTTTCCTAATTTCTTTTAGAAACTGAAAGTTTTGGGTCATGGGGATGGGCATCTGGTCTTCAACATCATCGTCAGACGCAAGCATTCTCACTTCTGTTTGGGGTTTCATGGTCAGCTAATTGGGGAGTTTTCACTCATTCTTGACTGTATGACTTCCCTCTGTTGGTCCAAGGCTCAGCATGTTCATGCTGCTTATAGGTATGTGGGGATAAAAAGGCTTGTGTGAGAGTAGAAGGTGTATGGAAATTGGTTTGTGGGTCAATAGGCAGAAGAAGGTATTAAAGACAAAAACAAAGTCAGTTAATATTTTAACATTTCAAAAACAGAATTCCTCCACAAAAAGAAAGCCCCTTGAGGGCAGGAACATATCCTGACCGTATTCTGGTATTCTGTCCAGCAAATCGAGTTTACTTCATTAAATATTTCCCACTGCCAGTAACTGATAAAGAACAGCCAATGGACCATAGAAACAGAAGAAGAAAAGATTCCCAAAGCTTCAAGTATGGAAAAGCACTGTTATGAGTTGAGTTATGGTCACCGCCTCCACTAGGTTCATATGTTGAAGCCCCAACCCCTAGTACCTCAAAATGTGACTGTATTTGAAGATAGGGCCCTTAAAGAAGTGATTAAGTTAATGAGGTTACTAAGGTGGACCCCAATCCAGTATGTTCTTAAAAGAAGAGATTTTATTACAGACATATACACAGGGAAGACCATGTGAAGACGTAGAGTTCCTTTTATCCTCAGCGGTGGCCGCCAAGACTTAAAAGAAGGCAGTGCTATGATTTGCCAGCATAAGACTGAGATGGGTCTTCAGTTCTGTACTTAAGGAAGTTTTTAAAAAAGTCATGCTGTATCAATGTGTTTCTCAATATGCAAAGTTGAACACATCATTTCTGCTTCTAGTCATGGAGTAGCCAGTACTATTCCTTCCTGCCATAAACAACTAGACAACGGGACAAAATATATGATACAATTATTCTCAGGCACTAGAGAGCAGGACTATAATCCCTGAGAAGGGAAACTAAACAAAGTCAATAACCATGAGGGAGCTATAAACAGAAACGCTCTCAGCATGCACAGTTATCTGGGAGACCACTGAGTTCCACACAGGCGGTGTAGAGAAATCTCACTGACCACTGCCTTGGTTTTCTATGGCTGCTGTAACAAACTACTGTAAACATAGTTGTTTAAAATAACACAAATTTATTATCTTACAGGTCTGTAGACCAAAAGTCTGACACAGATCTCACTGGGATAAGATCAAAATGTGAGTATGATGCAATCCTTTCAGGAAGATCTGGGGAAGAATATGTTTCTTTGCCTTTTTTGCTTGCTAGAGACACACCCACCTTCTCTGACTCATGGTTCCTCCCCAACAACTTTGAGCTGAGTCCTCCTCACATTCTGGTTCTCTCTTCTGCCTCCTCCTTCAGCTTTTAAAGACCCTTGATCCCACCTGGATAATCCACGATACTCTCCCTACTTTAAAATCAGCTGATTAGTAAACATAATTCTTAAAACTTTAATTCCTCTTTGTCTTTTAACCTAATTATTCCCAGGTTTCAGGTGTTGGGGTGTGGACGTTTGGGGAGGCCATTATTCTGCTTACTACAATCACTGAGGCATTTATTAGAGACCTCAGAACCATTATGCCATAGTAGTAGAGACAAAATAGCCCAGAAGTAATGGCTGTTCTAGACCTGACCTAACAAAGCTTTAAAATAAACTCAAAGGAATTAAGCTAATCCACAAGTTAAATTAATGCTTTGCCAAAATAAACATCAGTACTCTTTAAAGAAAGACAACAAAACCCAGACACAAAGCAATGTGATGTTTAAAACCACCACCAAAAGTTCTGTAAGTCCTGTTCTACACAGTAATTATCCTGCTGGCATCTCTGGAGATAAAGAGTCACCATCAAAATTATGATTAAGGTCCCACTGAATTTAATTAGACAAGAGTCACCCTTGGAGAGGCACCAACTGAAAGACTCTGTAACATGTACGATAGTTCAAACGTAGATAAAGTGTTTACAGACCTTTGCCCTTACCTCACAGGGCAGACTTTCATGAAAAATTTAATAAAGTATGTATATGAGATTGTTCTCCATCCTTCAGGAAACCCAAAGCTCAGCAATGCTGTATGAAGGCAGGACAGCATAACTGATTGAGAATCAAAATATTGGAAAGACTATTTCACTATTTCAATTTCATTGGTATAAAAATACAAGGAGCAACATTTGTATGTGAACAATTCATACACAATTTACAGTTTTCTCTACAATCAAAATGTTGAATTGAAATTTGTTAGTGATTAGAACAAATCCTGCAAACAATGAATATTTTGGTTCTCTGTTCTCAACCAAGATTCAGAGTTCTTTAGTAATGAGCCATTCATATGCACTTTGAAAATTCCAACCTTTTGAAAAGGAGTATTTTTCTGAATGACTGAGATGAAACAGATTTCCTGCCAACATGAAATGAGTTAGTCACATGGCAACAGCTCAAGGTCCAGTGATGCTGCATGTATCTTGCCCTCCGTGTTCTCAGAGATGGCATTAGTGCGTGAAGAGCAAGGGAGAAGACAGAAGAGCCCAGAGTGTGGATTGAATAGCAGTCTCCTTATGCAGGTAACCCAGGAAGTATATTCATAGGTAAGATTTTGAACTAGGCTTATAATTTGCAAAAATACTCTGGTGGTGTGAGAATTCAGTCTTTTAAAAGTCCTCCTTTGTGATTTTCATAATCAGCGATGTTAGGAATACTTTGTGATTACTAAAACATGTGAAGATTGATTTTATTCTGTCATGCTCTTTTTGGATATTTTCATATTACAATGATCTGAAATAAATTTACTTTCTCTAAAAAAAAAAAGCTACTAGACATTTAAAGAAGCAGGAAGATACAATCCTTAATCAGGAGAAAAATTAATCAATAGAAGTAGATCCAGACATGACACAATAATGGAATTACTGAACTAAAACTTTAAAATAGCTCTTGTTAATATGCTTAAGAAATCAAAAGAAAACATGATCATAATGAGGAGAGAAATGCAAACTATAAAAAAAGAAATGAGTGGAATTTCAGTGGAATCTAGTGAAGTGAAAAATTCACTGGATGAGTTTAACAAGAGATTGGACAGTATAGGAAAAAAAGATCAGTGAACTTGAAGAAATTGCCATTTGGAGAAATCTAGGCTGAAACACAGAGGGAAAAAAGTCTGAAAAAAATGAAAAGAGCTTTAGTGACCTGTGGAACAAGATCGGGGGGGTCTAATCTATATAAAATGGGAGTCCCAGAAAAGGGGGAACAGATACACTATTCAAAAAAACAATGGTCAAAATTTCCCCAAATTTAATGAAAGCTATACATGTACAGATTCAGTGGATCCCAAGCAGAAAAAAATACAAATAAAAACACGTCACAGTACATTATTACCAAGTTGCTGAAAACCAATGATAAAAAAATTTCTTAAAAGGAGCCAGAGGAAGAAAGACACATTACACACAGGGAACAAAGACGGGAATGCTCACGGACTTCTTGTCAGGAACAGTGCAAGCCAGAAGACAAGGGAATGCACTCTTACGGTGCTGCAAGGGGAAAAACTGTCAAAGTAGAATTCTATATCTAGAAAAAGTAACTTCAAAAATGAAAGCAAAATAAGGCTTTTCATCCAGGAGACCTACACAGTAAGAAATGTTAAAGGAAGCTTTTCAGGCTGAAGGAAAATGATACCAGTTGGAAACTTGGATCTTCACAAAGGAAAGAAGAGCGCTGAAGTGGTGAAAGTGTGTGTAAATGTAAAACATATGTCTCCCTGATTTAAAATTTTCTTTTAAAAAGAATTGAATGTTTAAGGCAAAAATAACAACATTGGCTTGCGGGGTTTACTATACCCGTAGAAGTAAAGTGGATGACAACAATTGTTTAAGGGACACCAAGGGAGAAATGAAAGTACAGCCATTGTGTTATTCTTAGGTTACGTATTACCTGGTATATAATGATTTGCAAGTAGACTGTGATTAAAGGTGTGTATTGTGAACTCTATATTCCATCAAAAAAAAAAAAAAAAAGCAGATAAATAATAGGCCAACAGTGAGAAAACAGAATCTAAAAAATACACAATCCAAAAGAAAGCAGGAAAAGAGGGGACAAAATACACATAACCAAATAGAAAACAAAATAGTAAGGTGTTAGACTTAGATCCAACCACATCAGTAACTACATTAAATAAAAACAGTTTAATTAAAAGTCAGACTGGATAAGAAAGCAAGACAATTGAGCATTGCCTACCTGAGATCTAATTTAAATATAAAGGAATGGAGAAAGATATACTATACAAATATTAATAATAAGAAAGCTGAAGTGACTATACTAAGATCAGACAAGGTGAACTTCAGAATAAAGAATATAACCAGAGGGAAAAAAAGGACCATTCCCACTAATAAAAGAATCAACTCATTAAGAAAACATAACGGTCCTAAAGGTGTATGTACCTATTCATATAGTTTCAAATGCACAAAGCAAACACTGAAAGAAGTGAGAAAAGATTTTAAAATCCACAGCTTTCAAAACTAAACATTGTAGGTTTTTTTTTCAACAAGTGGTGGTGGGAAAACTGGATATTCACGTGCAAAAGAATGAAGTTGGATTTTACACCATATACAAAAATTAACTCACAATGGATCAAAGACCTAAACGTAAGAGTCAAAGTTATAAAACTCCTCAAAGAAAACAAAGAAAAAAATTTTATGACGTTGGATTTGGTGATGATTTTGAGGCTCTGATGCCTAAAGCACAGGCAACAGAAGAGAAAATGCATAAACTGGTCTACGTCAAAATTTAAGACTTCTGTGCATGAAAGGACACTGTCAACAAAGTGAAAAGTCAACCCATGAATAGGAGAAAATACTTGTAAATCATATATCTGATAAGGGATTAATATCCAAAATATATAAAGAACTCTCAGAACTCAATAAAAAACCAAACAGCTCTATTAAAAATGAGTGAAGGACTTGAATAGACATATAGATGTTTCTTCAGAGAAGATATACAAATGGTTGATAAACTCATGAAAAGATGCTCAACATTACTCATCACTAGAGAAATGCAAGTCAAAACCACAGTGAGATTCCACTTCACACTTATTAATATGACCATTATTTTTAAAAGAACAGAAAATAACAAATACTGGTGAAGATGTGAAGAAATTGGAACCATTGTGCCTAGCTGGTGGGGTTATAAAATGCCATAGCTACTGTGGAAAACAGTATGATGGTTCCTCAAATAATTAAACCTAGAATTACCCCGTGACCTAGCCATCCCACTTCTGGGTATACACTCAAAAGAACTGAAAGCAGGGGCTCCAACAGATATTTGCACACCCACGTTCATAGGAGTGTAATTCACAATAGCCAAACGATGGAAGCAATCTAAGTTATCCATCAGCAGATAAAGAGATAAACAAAATGGGGTACTTACAATGGAATATTATCCAATCTTAAAAAAAGAAGGACATTCAGACACACGCCACAACACGGACATTGAACGCACTGTGCTAAGTGAAATAATCCAGTCACAAAAAGGCAAATGCTATGTGATTCCAGTGATACGAGAGACCTACAGCAGTCAAATTTATAGAAACAGAAAGTAGAACAGTGGTTATCTGAGGCTGGAGGGAGGGAGAAATGTGGAGCTGGTGTTTCATGGGGACCAAGTTTCAGGTTGGGATGATGAGGAAGTTCTGGAGCTGGATGGTGGTGATGGTTGCAAAACATCAGTGTACTCAATGCCATCGAAACGCACCCTTAAAATTGTTAATATAGTAAATTTTATGTTATGTATATATTACAACCATAAAAAAAAAAAAAGAAAAAGAGGAGGAGGAGGAAGAAGAGATTGAGGAGAAAGACAAAGGATTTGGGAAGAAAACCTTCAATACATTTTTGACTGAGATGACTGAGTGTCTTTTTCTTTTTCTCCACTGGCGGAGGGAAATTCTGCTGCTGCCGTCTGGCCCAGGGCCCAGTTCTTCTCTAAGAGAACTCCTGTGTGCTAGAAATCTGTGGCCAAGTGGGCCTGTGGGTCTGTATGCTGGCATGTGAACTCGTTTTTTCTTACTTCCCAGTTTAATTTAGGGGCAGGCACTTCACCAAAGTGCTTAAACAGGCAGGAGAAATTACCAACACTGTTATTTTCTCTTACAACAGCCTCAGATTCAAGCTAAAGCTACCATTATCCTGTTCCCTCCGTTCCTGTAAAAATACTTGTTTCCCTGCTGGAGTCCACAGAGATGGGAAATTTGGCTGGTTCCACAGGTGCAGATGGAGTCCCAGGCCCCCTGGTCCTTACAGGCTCTTGCAGGGAGAAGGACCCTGTCCTCCAGGGGCCTCCTGGCTGTCCATGGATGCTCCCTCTAGATTCAGGGGTCAGGCCAGATCCCAGACTTGGGCAGGGATTTCCTTCCCGAATGATTGAATAAGTGATCAATTTATCCAATAATAGACTCTGCAGATAGTTGATTCAACCTGGTAACAGTTCAAATCTGATCCCAAAGTGGTATCTTCCCACAGACCAACAGAACTCTGGCATTGACATGATCATTTTTGGATGGGAATAGCAATAATGGTGCCAATATTGACTAACACTGGGGATACTTTCATAAAATACTTTTCACATTGACTCATTTAATCCCCACAATAGTGCCATAAGGCAGGTTGTACGAGTGTCCCCATTTCACAGGTGCAGAAACTCAGGCATAGAGAGGGGAGGTAACTTTCCCAGTTCCACGCTTGTCCATAAATTTGTGTTCCTTCCTCTTGACAACTACTTTCACCATGGCATGGTCCGCTGAGAAGCAGACTAGTTTGAGGCTTGCTCTGTGTTGCTGTATTATTCAAGTTATTTTGCTAGAAAGCCCAGAAAACCAACTCAAATTTGCTGAAGCAAGTATGGGAATTTATCAGTGGTGTGTGGCCAATTTCAGGCATGGCTGTATCCCAGTGACCAAATGGTGCCCTGCACACTTTCTCTCTCTTTCCCTCTCTGTCCCCCATCATGCACACACATGCGTGCACGTTTGCACACACACATGCACACACTCTCTCCACCTCTGGAGTTACTTACCTCTCCACTGGCATGATTAAACTGACTAGCATCAGGCCTACCTCCAAAAGACTAAAATTTGGTAGAAAGACAGGGCTTTTTCCTCCTCACAAGTCCCATCGTGACTCCTGGCATTGAGTCTTGTGGGCCTGTCTTGAGTCACCTAATATCCCTAAACCAATCACTGTGGTCAAGTGGAAGGAATCCTGGATTGGCCTGACCTGAGTCAATCGCCCATTTTCCTGTCTGGTGTGGGGGAGGGGTTTGGCTCTACCTAAATTCTGGGAATCGAGTCAAGAGTGAGAAAGGCAAATGGAGATGTTAGTATTCAAAGGAGGGAGTGTGTGCAGGGCAGACAAAAATAAGAGACATTTATTGCTGCTGGCAGCGAAGCAGTCAGCGGCAGACCCTGGGTGTTATCTGACCACGAGGTTGAGTGCAGGGAATCTCCATCATTGGACCAGATATCCGGAAGTCTTTTTTTTTTCCCTACAAAGCTTGCTGACCAAAGAAAGTCCTCTGAAAGATTCTAACAGTTTTGAATTCATAACTCCTAGATCACTCATGAAACTGAGCCACTGCCATATTTTTACTTCTGTTTTGATATTCATTTATTCATTCAACCAACATCAATGCAGCCCTAGCTAGGTGTAAGGATTTTGAAATACAGAGGTGAATCACCGTCATGGTTGTAGCTTACATTCCAGCGAAGGACTTAACGTCCATTGCCATTTAATATAAGTTTGCTTGACTGCATAAATCACATGAAGCTTTTGCATATAATGGTGGATTTTCCTATAAAACCATGGATAGAATTTCAAATAGTAGCTGGTAGTCAATATATGTTTGCTGATTGATTATATGACAGGAAAGTTTCATCCTTTCTGTATCATTTTTCTTTTTTCTCTATTGTTGACCTGTTCCTAGACCAATCAGATCATGAGTGATGGAAACTACCAGCTCTGTTACTAAGAGCAATAATGTAATGCTATTCCTTATATGTGATGGAAATGGGAATTATTTTCTATGGGACCCCACGTCTACTAATCATTTGCGTGGTGGTAAATGTGTGTGGGAACGGGAGGTCTCACAACTGTCTTTCTTCCCTTTCTGTATTTTTGCTACCTTTGATCTGGAATTTTAATCTTATTGAGTTAAATTATTTCTGGAGAGGTGTTCAAAGACTTTTCAAGTATCTCTGCCTTTTTGAACATTAGCTTCTTTGTGATGTGTTTTTTCCTAATTACTCCAAATATAGTGTAATGACCATGAAAGCCAAAAGAAACACCATTTTATGTTCTTGAATTTGATTTCATATTCACAGCTTCCACGTAGTACTTCTCTACTTATTAGGTTCATTTCAATGTCATTTTCAGGGTGCCTGCCAGGATTATAATCATTGCAAGCCAAGTTTCTATACATTTAGGGAACAAGTTGGTTCAACTGATTTAAGCACAGGACCTCGATGCCTGTATTTACACATGGCTCAAAACTCCTAGTATAGTTATTGTAGAGCTGGGCTACTGTGCAGTATTTAATATATTTATTCATTCATTAAGCAAATATTTACTGAATACCTGCCATGTTAGAAAGGTGGTCAAAAGGTACAAACTTCCAATTATAAAATAGATGAGTCCTGGGGAGGTAATGTACAATGCAGTGTGACTGTAGTTCATAATACTGTATTGCATATTTCAAAGATGCTGAGAGTAGATCTTAAAAGTTATCACCACAAGAAAAACATTGTAGCTCTGTGTGGTGGTGACTGTTAACTAGACTTGTGATCTTTTCACTGTATACACACACACATATATATATGGAATCATTACATTGTACACCTGAAACTAATACAATGTTATATGTCAACTAAATCTCAGTTTAGAAATGGAAATAAATAGATTCGTACTCTTAAGGGCTAAGAAGAGATGTGAATCACAGTATGGGGTAGAGTCGTCAAGGAAAGGCCCTTAGATTGGGGGATGGGTTAGTCAGCTTGGCCGCCATAACAAAATAGCACAGATTGGGGGAGTTACACAACAGAAATGTAGTTAGTTTTTCACAGTTCTAGACGCTGGAAGTCCAAGATCAAGGTGCCAGCAGCTTTGGTTTCTTCTGAGGCCTCTCTCCTTGACTTACAGAGGACCGTCTTCTCACTGTGTATTCACCTTGTCACCTCTGTATGTCTTTCCCTGTCTGGGCTAATCTCTTATAAGGACACCAGTCATATCGAATTAGGGCCACCTTACAAACCCATTCTAACTTAATCACTTCTTTAAAGGCCTTCTCAGCGCATACAGTCACATTCTGAGATGTCAAGGGCTAGGGCTTCAGCATGAATTTTGGGAGGACACAATTCAGCCAATAATGGGTTCAGGGAAGGCATCTCTGAGCAGAGACATCTGAGCAGAGACTGAATAAGGGAACAGGTCATGGGTGTAGTAGCTGAGTCATCTGTGGGAGTGCTTCCAGCAGAGGGGACAATGCATGCACAGGCTAGAGGCTGGAGGCTGGAATATGAAGGAGGCTGTGGTGACCGGAGCCCCGTGAGGGAGGGCAAGGACACCACAGGTCCAGGGAGAAGCCAGTCATGAGGAGCCTTGGAGGCATGGCAAGGACTGAATTTTCTTCTGAATGTCCTGGCAAGTCAGAGGAGTCTTTTGAGCAAGGCAGGGACATAATTCCCCATATGTTTTTAAAGGATTATTTTAAAATTTACAACAGATTTTCTGTAGACTCCCAAGAATTCACTTGGAAAGGTCATACTGATCATGAAGCCCAGAAGTTTCTTAGAGAAGAGTTGAGACAAGACCTTAGAGATTACTCTCCACTGATTTTCTAGGAATTCCTTCCCTCAAAGGTTAAGGTATCAGCTAAGAATTATTTGGAATACTGGATTACTGTTGAGGATTCTCCTTCCACATTCAGTGAAGCTGAGTTTTTGACAAGAGAAATGTCTGGTTCAATTTGCATATGTGGAAAAGTTCCCTCTTCTTGAAGAAAAAAGTTCATGATGATCAGGTCTGTAGTAATTTATTTATAAGGAGTGATGTTAAACTGACATCACTTGGGACAATTCGAGTCAGGGCAAACTCTGAGGAGTCTTTCTGTCTTTGACAAATGCCATCCCCAGACTTAGATGAAGTAACAAGGAAGAGTAACAATTACTTTGGAAGTCTTGAGCAACTTGTTGCCAAAAAACAAGAGCTCTCCACAAAGCAGTTCACGGGCATCAGACCTGGACCCTAGTCTGAATTAACCAAAGACTGGGCATTTCGAAAGCCCACATACAGGAAGCCTGCATGACACTGGATTATACCCCAAACTATGAAGGTATTTTAAGTCACTTAAAATAGCCACATCCATTTTTACAGACTATTTATGTTGTACTCAGGTTCATGCCCTATACTCAATAGAAAACATATTCATTGAATGGATCAGTAGTCATTGTCATGGGAACTTGTAAATATGAGCGCTCAGTTTTCCCTCTTGTGTCTCCGTTAAACTTTGCTGCTGAGGGCTGCCTCCTGGGGTCTGTAAACAGTTTGTTCACATAGAAGAGTTTAATGACTTTAGACACACACACACACACACAACACACACACACACACACACACACACACAGAAACTTTCAACTGTAATATCCTGATTAGAGATAGTAAAATTTTAGGTCAGATCACCTAGATTTCAGAAATAACAATCAGCCACTTTTCCAGTCTCTCTTGTTTTGGAAACACACTATCTGTTTTATGAAGGGGAAGGTGGTAAATAGAAGACAAGTTAACGAGTATATGTGATGGAAATCATTTAGAGATAACTGGAAATAACTGTAATATCAGTATGAAAGCTTCCCTCACCCCGCAGGGAGAGAAAATGGACTGACCTATTCTGGCCAAATAATTAGAATTATAATATGTGTGAATTTCCATATCTAAATCCAAATGTTCCATGTTTGGAACATTCCTCTAAAGATTGTCTTCAGACACCTGATGGCCAAATGCCCCAGGACCACAACATGCTTTGATAGAGAGTCTTGGTACTAAAGGATCGAATGCAGTGCATTAGCCAGAAGAGCTTGGTCAAGTTCTCCGGCATTTTGAGGCTATCCTTGGAAGCTGAATTAAAAGGATAGCACAGTGGTAAAGTAATGTTGTCTCGTTTGCTTCAATAAGCAAAGTTGGAGATCATTTATGATAACACAGTCATCAGAAGAATGTGTTCTTGTGCATTCCGAAGACACGCAGCCTCACTGTGAGTCTTACTATTAAGTCCTTGCTGTGAAGGGGTGGCAAGTGTTATTAAGTTGTTAGATTAGCAAGGTTCTACTGCATTTTCGCTCTAAGCCAGAGTGCTTTCACAGCTGAGCTGTAATGCTCTGAAAATGCCGGCATAACAAGATCCAGACGTGGAGTTGAATCCCTAATGGTAAATGGCCAACGGCATTTATACACTATTACCTTGCTGAAGCCATAAAAAGTCAGCATGTCTGAAAAGACACTGTGCCTAAGTCCCAAAGCATAGAGGAAGCCAGTGAAGGAAATAGGTGGCTCTTTCAATAATAACACACCTCCACAGGGTGGAAAGTAGTTCCTTTTTCTAGACAGTACCAGCATGAACTCCAATCCCTTCTTGAGACAGCAAGTAGAAAGAATGAACTTAAATTATCCTATTGATGACTAAATGTTACATTTGGCTCCCTGGAGTCCATGCTTGGAAGAGAATTTCAAGGAATGACATTTAGCCTGCTGGCCAAGTGGGACTTGTCGCACACTTGAGTAAACACAGGTTTCCTAATAAACTGCCTTTCTTAGAAATCGAAAGTACTAAAACCCCTACGTCAGGAGAACTTGAATGTCTCAGGGAGGCAGGAAGGGAGATCAAGTCGTAGAACGATAGCTAGAAAGAAAACCTGAATGCACCTTATGGCAGGTAGAGTGTGAGAAATTACGTTTCAGAAAAGCACATTGCAGCCGCCAGTTGAAGCTCTCTCTAATTCACAAAGTTGTCCGGCCCCATACAAACCCTATTTGCCTGGCTTGATTCAAAGTAGTCTGTGACTTTCACTTCCCATGTGTTTGAGGTGTCTGGCAGGTGTGACTCTGGACCTGAGCCGAGCACATTAGGGGAACAAAGGACTACAAGACCTGGCCTTGGGCTTGGCGGGGGAAGGGGGTGTAGGACGTGAACTTGCACACCTGCAGCAAAGGTGACCACATGGTGGTGGGGCTTTAGGGATAGGTTTTAACACAGATAGAAAGAGTTTAGTGATTGTAACCAAGGATAGGAAGATAATTTTTCCCTTTGCTTCAGAAGGAAGCTTATCAGAAGAGTTGAAGGCAGGGCCAGGGATGAAGAAGGATTCTGGAGTGACAATATCAAGAATGTTGGATCTTGAAAGATGAATGAAATCTATCAGTGATTCCCTTGGCCGCATCCACAGTCATACAGTGGGGAGCTACTGCTGTTTTCTAGGAAGATGGACAATGGTATTTAATTGGCTGTCTTTGCAAACTTTGGGATGTAAAAACGAAATGAAAGCCTTTACCCAGGATCAAAAGTAGCCATCGTTGTTTTAATAACACATACAAGCTCCATGCCTCCTTTTGGCCCTTATGGTTCCTCTGTTTCACAGACCAAGCATTTTCATACACTGATGTCCTTAAATGTATTGCATAGAAATTTTTTAAATGGAGAAAATCCAAGGGAAAAAATAAGATACCTTTTATCTTAGAAATAGACAAGTAAAACCGACTGCATATCAGGAGTAACTGGGCAGATTTTCACTATGTTGGAGGGCACGTTTACAGTGATCTGACTTGAGATGTGGGCTCTGCGGCAAAACCTCTTGGAGTTAGATCCTGGAGGACTGCCTCAAAGAGAATGTCAGTTATCACTCAAAGAGGCGGAACTGGCAGGGAGGGGTGGGGTGCGGTGCGTGGCTGCCAATGACCAATGAAGAGATGCACCAGCTGTATTCTCTTAGGTCAGATTCTCCCAGAAATGGACTTGGAGATGAAGATTCACGTGCAGGGACTTTTTTTTTTAAGGAACTGCTACCCGGGGAAAATCAGAGGGAGTGGTGGAGTCGGGGGAGGACAGGCAGGCAGGACAGAGAACACAAAGAAGCCAAGCCAGGGAGCCATTCCAGGCAAGTCGCAGCCTCGGCCCAACCCTGGGAGAGCCGTGAAGTGTAAGTTACACCTCAGACTTGGTCCCAACTCTGGCCAGAGAGTAGGGCTTTCACACTGAGTACCAGGAGAATCTAAGTCCCAGTCTTCTGAAGAGGGTCACTGGTGTTAGCCATTGGACTTGGCAGCCAAGGGTAGGGCATCCAGAAATGGGAAAAGAATTTTGAGGGGATCAGACAGGGCCCCAACAGTGTTCACTACATGTATTAAAACCTGCATACAGGACAAGAAATAGACGTTTCAGATATGCATTCAAATTCCCAAAGGCAGATACTTCAAGTTGCAGGAATAGGTTTACAATTGAGCTGCTTCTCGAGCAGGCGGGCAATTCTATGCAGCCGGCAGCCGCAGCCACAGAGATGTGTACTCTTGGTCCTGTTTTTAAACAATGGCTGGTGATTCCCCTTTGCAGCTGCTGTATAATCTTATGTGCCTGTTGAGCTTGTCCCTCTCCTTCTGCTGCCCTTGGAGGGGTGGGGGAAGGACTGCTGTTGGGGCACATCTGACCCAAAGCAACTAACAAGTCTCTTTCTTATTCAAACCTGCGTCTGAAGGAACCCTTTTTCCTTTCTCTCCAGACTGAGGGCTGGAGAGGCTGAGACCATTCTCCTTAAGACTACATAATCAAGGGCTAGACCTGTGATACAAATAGTGTAAGAGTGTCATGAAAATATAAGTTAATTAGGACTGGAGGAATCATGGAAGGCTTCTTGGAAGAGATGGCATTTTCCTCTTGGCCTTGAAAATCAGTGGAATTCAGAGAGGTGAGAGAGAGAAGGAAGAGCATCCTGGCAGAGGGAAGCGAATTGGGCAAAGGCACAGAGGCAAGACCTGACATGCACTTTTATAGCACAAGGGAAGACCGGCTCAGCTCAAGTGAAGAATCATGGCACAAAAGGCTGGCTTTTGGTCGCCCTGAGTCTGAAAATTGGGTCACGGTCTTAAGCCGTCTCCCACTCCTGCTTTCTTCCACTTCTTTCTGATTCTCTGCCTAATTTCCCACTCAGACTTGCTTTCCATCAAACTGTGATGTGCGCTGGACCATCCTCCTAATTAATACTTGCCAGGTTCCAGGAGCTGACAAGCTTTCAATACAAAGAAACAAATGATATGAGCCAGGACGAAAAGCAGAACAAAATAAAGACGGCAGGGGGTGCTTGGAGAGAACAGCATCGCGGAACGGGCAAATTTCCGAGACTTTTTGGAAAAGGGGAAACCTGATGTGTTAATTAGGAGTCTATGTCAGTAATAAGACTGCTCAGAGGAAGGTAATGAAAGAAACAAAAGGGGCAACGGAGGGGACTGTTCAGGCAGAAGGGAAGTAATGGTGGAAGGAGAGGAGAGAGAGAGTTTATTATTATTCTCTGTTATTTTATGTGTATCTGTGGTCTGCTGGCTCCATAAGACAGAGGACTCAACCTTCTGTGTTTTGTAAAGCACCACGAATAAAGAACTTCGGGTATAAATAACATTGCGGTCTCTGTCCCCAGGACCCAATTCAACAGGAAGTACTGCAGCCCTACCAGCTCCAGCTGGTGGCAGATTTGGGTTTTCAGAGCATATTCTGCTTGGAGGAACTGAAATGGGCCAATGGAAAGGTTCAAAACAAGAGAAAGGACAGCAAGGAAGTGAGGCGCCAGAGCAGCCATGACGAGGAGAGGAGCTTGAGGAGAGGGGCTTCTGGAGCCTAAAGCCTGCATCCAACTTCAGTCCACGTGGCTTAGGGGATTTGAGCTTGAGAACCGGAAGCAGACAGATGTGGTTCTAATCCCAGCTCCGCCACTTGCTGGCCCCGTAGCCAGATCTTCCAGCTGGTGCTGCTGAGCTGGGAAAAGAGTCTATCTTCCACGCTGCCGCCTGATTAATTTTCCAAAAGCACAGCTTCAGATGTACCTTTCTGCTATTTGGAACTGGCAGTGGTGCCCGACTCTTAGCCGAGTCAGTCCACTGCAGGCTTTGAGGACGGAGTGAGTTAACCCTCTTCCACCTCCCTCTCTTCTTCTGTGAAGCAAGGACTACGATAGTCACTGCATTGTTGGGCTGCTGTATCATGAAAGGAAATCCTTATAAAGCACTTAGAACATAATACGTGCTCAGTTAACGTTAATTTCCATTACTGGCTAAGGGATTGTTTGAGTACAAAGCTCGGCGTTCCACTTACTAACTCTGTGATCCTGGGCAAATTTCTTAATTTCTCTCTGCCTCAGTCTCTTACCTGTAAAACAGAATTGTTGAGGGGATTAAATGAGCTAATGCATCTTAAGCATCTTGACCAGTACTTGCTGTTCAGTAAGTTTTCGTTTTATATTATTATGCAAACACTATCATTAGCAGCACCACCACCATCATTATTTAGATCTAGGAGGAAAAAGGACATTGGAAATATGCTTATTGAAAACAGTCCCTGAAGTTGCCCCGGGGGTGAAGGAGTGGAAGGAGGGACTGGACACTCTTCAGAGACTTCGGGCAGGCCCCGCCCGGGACACTGGGACATTTATGAGGAGGGAGGGCTTCCAGGTACTGAGTGTGCCTGTTGCCTCCGGCTAGTTTCTCTTGGCCTGTCTGGATCTAATGCCTGGCACACTCCCATCCCAAGCCAACTGGAAATGGGGTGTGGGGGGTTAAATTTTTTCAAATCAGCCTGTCGTAGGGGTGGAGAAGGATATATTGGGAGTTTGGGATCTATAGATACTAATATAAAATATTATATATATATATCTAATATGTAAAATAAACAAGTTCCTACTATATAGCACAGGGAACAATAGTCAATATATTGTAATAACCTATAATGAAAAAGAATATGAAAAGGTATATTTTATTTATATATATATGTATCTGAATCACTATGCTGTGCACCAGAAACTAACACAACATCGTAAATCAACTGTACTTCAATTTTTTAAAAACTGCCTGCGGTGCTCATGGTAGTTAAGTGGAGAACTCCTGCTCTCTCTGTTGTCGTGAGTGTTCCTCACGGAAAGTTCATTATGTAGTCCCAACGTGGACATGTTCGCAGTCTCCCTTGCTTCCCTTTCTGAAGGTAATGGGTACTGTTACATCTATTTTGTGTCCTGTCACTGAGGCTGTCAAACTCATCCCCATCCTTTTGACAAAGGGATGGGTATGCAAACCAAACAGGATAAATCAAAATCATTATAGGGAATTTGTATGAGAACCAGGGGTGAGGGTGGGGAAGGGCTGAGTTTCTCTCTCTTGCCCTGGGATCAAGAGAGCTAAGGAACATGGGAGCCTGGCTATGCCAAGGCATTCTTGGTGCCATATTGGAGAGCTTCTATCTGAGAGTGAAGTCAAACAAAGTCAAAAGATGAATAGATAAACTCCTCATGTTATTGCTTGTGCTACTTGATACAGCCATGCCTGAAGGCAGCCACCCCCAGACTTCCCAGGTACCTGAGTCAATTAACTCCTCTAAAACTGATTGAGTTGGTTTTCAGTACCTTGTGCTGACTGATACAGTGCCTTTATTTGCAAGCATGAATATTTTGCTTTGTCTACATGAAACTCATTTCTGTAAGGAATAATTAGATGAAAATAGTAGTTGTTGAGAGTTACCTAGGAGTGAAGAATAGAAAACTGAGGTACAACAGAAGGCAGAGAAGAATCACTGAAGCCTTGGGAAGGAAGATGAAGGAAGCCCAGCGGAAGTAAACAAAGGCTGGAGACCAACCAGCTGGCTGAGTTTGAGTGGAAGCAGAAAACGGGGCCACATCTAAGAGGAACGGACAGCACATGTCATGCTGTGAGGATATCGTGGACATGGAAAAGGACTTGAATGACCTTTTATGTGGTGGGACAGATCTGGCAAGTCACTATTCAGCTATGTTGAGCTAATTTAATTAAAGTTACCTGAAGCATCTAAATCACAAAAGTGGGCTTGGATTCACATAGTGCTGGGTTCAGGGCCCCTTTGGAATATTCTAGCTGAGGAACACTCGGGAAGTTATTGGACATCTCTGAAACTCAGTTTCCATTTCTGTACCACAGGAATAATAATGCCTTTCCCACATGATAATGCAAAGAGGCTACTATTTTATTCAAGTTATTCCATACTCCTGGGATCACAACAGAACGTGAGAGAGAAAGCCCACAAGTCCAGGCCAAAAAGTACAAAACACATTGAAAATGTGGATGAAGAATCAAACATAGAAGAAAAAAACTTTTTAGCATGCCTGTTGTCTGCAGCAAAGTGTTGATTTACAAGCATGTCGTGGTGAAACCATAGGGAAGGCAAACCTGAAAAGCATCCAGACAGTAAAATATAGAAAATGGAAAAGTAGGCAGTACTCTTCATGAGTAATTTTAAATCTATAAATTGATATTAATGCTATTTTTATTTGCTATTTTCATAGGTTTTTTTTAGTTAAAAAACGTTTTAAGAAGTTTTAGAAGTCCTTTTTGCCAGTAGGCATCACAGTCTTTTGTCATATTAGCTGCTTCAGGGCTGCAGCTAGCAAGTTTGACGCAGAATCGAGGAGGGTGATGTTCTCCCATTTCTGTGCCGGGACAGAGCAGCAGGGTCCGAGGGCGGCTCTGAAGTAGCAGCACAGTTAGTCACCAGAGTAGCAAGGAAATAGGCTTCTCTGGGCTGGCACTACAGTGACGATGAGTTCTCCTCCAGTATCAGTCCAGAGACAACCAGGAGCCACTAGGAAGGATAGATGGACAGCTCGATCGATCAATCGATCGACATACACAGCTCTAGATGTCTAGATATATATACATATGTGTAAAGATAGAGCTCCATCATCTATCCGTGGTGATGAAAGGAGATATCTCCTAGGTAGCTACATCTGTCTGTCTAGACGGAGCTACCTCTATCTATCTGTCCAGGATAACATTTGACTGAATATCAGCATACCACGACCCAGCCAAACGGACACAGGAAATTAACAATCACACCTCCCCAAATGGTGCTGGGACCTCTGACTTCCCACATGATGCCCTGGGGGGCACATGAGCAGAGCTGCTGCCGAGTGTCTGTGAGACACCACCAGCAAAACCCAAACCCTCATGTCCCTGTGTCTTGAGATGCCCTAAAATAACCAGATGAGGTCGTTGAATGCCCAGGACAGCAACTGGGGACCTCGGTCATGGAGATTTGGGCCTTTATATGAAAATGGCCACATCTGCATCCACAGCCCAGGTAGGCCTGGGGACATTAGGTTATGGTTTCTTCTTAACTAGGTAGGTCCTGAAGACTTGCCTGTCCATCTTTCTACCCAGTGACCAGCATATGCTGGCGGCACAGGGGACAGATCTTCAATAATTGTCCAATGAATAAGTCTTCACAAGTGTTGTGTACCTGGTATGAGCATAGACAAGTGGCTTATTCATTAGAAGCTGAACTGGAAATAGGCCCGATGAGCCGTGTTAGTCCAGTGGTCCCTCGTAAGACCTTGACTGCAGCCACCTGCAGTAACAGGAGAAGCCCCACCTGGGGGTTCAGCTCTACGTCTGTCCGTGGGCCTCAGCAGAGCATGGCACGCTCTCCACGGTTCTCTTTCACTGTTTGTAAAACTAGGAAGTTAGACCAGAAGACCCGTGTGTTTTCTTCCAGTTCTCACATCTACATTTCAATAAGGTTATCTAGATAGTGACCAAACAGGATGCGGTGCATGGAACTCACGGCGATGAAAGGAGATTCGGGGAAAGATGCCAACTGACTCCTGTTCCACCTTCTCTACTTGATCTCAGAGGAGCAGTTGCCTCTTTGAAAGACCAGACCAGATGAATGATTCTTTACCATCCTGGGATTTCATTATCTTTTAATAAACGATTAGTTCTAATGTTTAAAGAGGTGTTTTAAAATTACCTAAAATTATAAAATATAAATACACATAAAGAAGAAATTTAAGATCCCGTACTCCCCAAACCCAGTGATTAACTCTGTTAACTTTTCAGTATACATCCTTCCAGACATTTTCTGTGAACGTAGATGCAATTTGTGTGTGTCAAACAGTGGGGCCATGTTATACATGACTGGTTCTGAAGTTTGATCTTTTAGGATTTTAGGATCAGTCTTCCTTCTTTATTTGTTTCTTGGTTATTCTTCTCTTTTAGTCTTCAAGATGACCTCACAATAGCATCTCAGATTCTGGTTTTATTGTAAACACTCTGGACAAGAGACAGGGGTTTCCCTCAGTGGCTGGAGGAGAAAGTTCAGCAGGTCAAAATATAGAAAATACTTGGGAGGGTCAAAGCATGAAGGATTTTTTATCCAAGTGAATTCTACCTTGGAAGCAGGTTGTATTATGTCCCCCCAAAGGAAACATCCAAGTCCTAACCCCTGGTACCTGTGAATGTGACCTTATTTGGAAATAGGGTCCTCGCAGATGTAATTAAGTTAAGGATCTTAAGTTCATCCTGGATATGACATTTGCGTATTTGCAGAAGTGTGGGCCCTCAGTCCAGCAACAGTGTCCTTAAAAGAGAAAGGGGGGTGGCGAAGAGAGAGAGAGAGAAAGGAAAGGAAGATTTGAGACGCAGACGCAGAGACACACAGAGGGCAAGGTCACGTGAAGACGAAGCAGAGGTCAGAGTGATGGGTCTACAGGCCACAGAATGCCCAGGATTGCCCACAACCACCAGAAGCTAAGAAGGAGGCATGGGATGTATTCTCTCTCAGAGTCTCCAGAAGGCACCAACCCTGCCGACACCTCCATGTGGAACTCCTGGCCTCCAGAGCTGGGAGGGAATAGGTTTCAGTTGCTGTAAGCTGCCAGGCTTGTGGTAGTTTCTTACAGCAGCCCCAGGAAGATAAAAGACCCTCTACACCTTATGCTCTCGTCTTCCCTTTGTTCTTGTTTCCCAATGTGCCTGGTGAGCCTTGAATGCCTTTTCAGCAGACCTGGGAAGTCAGTCATGGTAAGTGGGGTCAGGCCTACTTCAGGTTCCTCAATAAGAATGTTCAGAAAACACTGGAGTTTTTCCTAGAATAAGAACTACATGATGTACAAATTGGGCCCCTTGGGTCTTAAAAATTCAAACTGATAAAGGCAGTTTAAGACTCTGGGCAAACTACACTAGTGATTTATAGTTTACAAAGTATTTAGACCACAGCCCATCAGAATTGTCAAAATAAAAACAAAGCCCCAAATCCCAGAACTGGTTTTAAAGTCACCTCCATCCAGTAGAGCTTTGGGGTCTGATTAGAAACACACTCAATTATTAAGTCTCATCTCTTCTCTTGGACTAAACTTCTTGCTGCTGCTGATAGCTGAGGAGGTACCAAAGGAACAGTGTGCACTGCACAGAGAGAATTCTGTTCTAAATAAAAATCAATTTTGCTAATAAATACAGTATTTTAGAAAAGTTCTTTAGATCTTCTTAGCTAATTTTCTGTCCTGTACCAGCACAGCACAGAGTCCATCTTACTGTGTTTACCCTTCCTTTCATTATGATGCCAACAGAAAAAAAAAAATGCATGTCACACTTTCTAAGAAAAGTTGCAACAGAGGGTGAGAGGCTGCATCATTTATGCTGGCTAATTTCCGTGTGTTGAGGGGGGTCTGTAAGAATTGAAAATAGATTGATTTGGAAGCAGTACTAAGGTCTAAAATTTGAGAAACTGGTTTTCAATCTTGTGCTTTAAATGATAGCAATGTATTGCATGTGGTTAAAATTTCAAAAGTTAATTTTGTTTTCAGGAAATTTTCTCTTGTGCTGACAGCTTTTATTTTACTTTAAATTGTGCTTCATTTGGATTGAAATGTATAAACTGTACTAATTGCACTTCAGATCCTCCCAAATAGAGAAACAAAGGTTACAGGAGAGTAAGGGGAAAATTCATTCCCCAGACTTTTAGTTTAGGTTTTTTGAGTTTCTTCTGTGCACCAGGCCCCTGTGCTGGGTGCTGAGAGACCCCGTCCAGGAGCTCAGGGGCCAGCAGGGGATTCGGACAAGACTCAGGCAGCAGGATGGCGCAGAGGTGGGTGCTGGGTGCCCCCGCAACCAGGAGAAGGGCTCCAGACCTCAGCGGAGGGAATGCCTCCCAGGCGTTGGCATCTCAGTGAGAACTGGAGGCAGCGGGCAGGGCCGGGGTGGGAAAGGCAGGTGAATGAGACGCAGGGACCACAGATGCAAAGGCCCAGGGCTCTGGAGGTCATAGAACATTTCAGAAACCGAACACAGAGCAGAAGGGTGGGAATGTGGAGGCTGGGGAGCGAGGAAAACTCTGCTGGACTGGAAGACAAAGGCCGTGGCTGTCAGACCCTGAGGTGTGCCCTGTGCCCTGGGGGACTGGGAGAGTCAGTACAAAGTTTTAAGCAGGGTGTGATGTGACCAGACTTGCATGGCCCAGCCAGGATGGCAGTGAAAGCGAGGAGAAAGGCAGAGAGAGGCCAAGGAAATTAAACTCAGTTTACACATCTTCTTAGGGAGCAAAACACACTGCCTAAAATGACAGAGTCCACTGTTATTAAGCAAAGGCCACATAGTGGAACCTCCCACCCATGTTTATTTGTGCCAAGTAACCAAAGCAACTTAATCATAAAAACTATTGATAACTAAACTATTATTCTGACTCCAGTACCTGCAAAACATGAAATATGAGACAAGACCAGCTTCTTTCCTGCCTCGGAAAACACGGTGTGGTTAAGGTGCTTGGCATGAAAAGGAACCATCTTGCCTTTCCTACGCTTGTAGTAGGCAGGCCTAATAAAGGGCGATGTTTGAACATTTCAAACCAAATTCCCTCAGTTGTGGGTGTTAAGCAACTTGTTATTTTAAGCAATTTTGACAGATATTTGCATATACAAGCAAGCACGTTCTTTGAACCAACCCATTATATAACCTCACTTATCCCTGCAGGTAATAAGCTGCTATAAAGGCAGAATTAGGTATAATCCAGGGTTTTCTGTGTGTGTACGTGCAGTGCAGTCAGACCAATGAGAAATGAACGCACTTGTTTGGGACAATAGCTGCCTTCCACTTCGTTTACCGCTTATGGATTATTTTCTGCTCTCAATTCCAAATTCATAAAAGCCCCCTCCTTCCTAGCTCATGCTGTCAGATAAGCACTAGAAGGCCTCATATGGATGGCAACTGCAAAGAAACGTGCTGGAGGGAGGCGTGTGAGTCTGCTGATGTGAGATCTGGAAATAAAGCCTGCTCTGTGGTCCCTTTCCTCTTCTCCCAACATCCTATTCAATGCATCTCATTCATTCATTCATTCATTCATTCAACCAACTTTTAAGACTCCTACTAGAGCCATGCTTTGAATATTAAAAGTGAAGTTTCATGTCAAATGAGGTACATTCCTGCCCTCCAGCAGGTGACGAACAGCAGCTGAGGAGTTGGAATTCTTTCTGGTTCTTCAGGAAAGGACAGTGTTGGCGTGGCACTGACCCCATCTCTTCTCAGTTCTGAGAGGAGCACAGGCTCTGGACTCAGGCTGTTTAGGGCTTGAATCCCAGCCCTGCCATTCACAGGCGTCAGACCCGGGCAAGTTATTTGTCCTCTGCGAGCCTCATTTTTCTCACCCAAAATGGAAATCCTAAAAGAGCCTACCTAATATGACCGGTCATGAGGATTAACTAAATTAAGATTTGTAAAGTGCCTACAACAAGGCCTGGCACATAGTAAAGACTCAATTAATTTTTGTTATTATTGTAAATGCTTGGAATTCCCACTGAGAAATCGTTTTCTATATGACTGCTACGTTCAGGGCAATACCATAGCTGCTGCAGGGGGACCCAAAGGTGGGCATTGCATTCTAGCTGGTGGATATACTCTGTACATGGAGAAGCATCTATAATATGGAGGATGTGCTCAAGCCTACAGGCCAGCTGCAGAATGTTAGTATTTGTTATCTACTGCTGCGTAACAAGTTGCCACAGCTTAGTGGCTTGAAATAACATATACAAAATATCTCACAGGGATTGGTTTAGCCAGGTCCTGTCTTCAGGGTCTCCCACAGGCTGCTGTCAAGGTATTGGCCAGGGCTGGGTTCTCATCTGAAGGCTCAACTGGGAAAGAATCCTCTCCTAAGCTCATGTTGGCAGAATTCAGTTCACTGAGGGCTCCTGAACTGAGGGCCTCAGATCCTTGCTGGCTGCTGGCTGGAAGCCTCCCTGGCCACGTGGGCCTCTCCACCATGGCAGCTTGCTTCATCAAGGCATGCAACCCCAAAATGCAATAGACAGAGTCTACTGGAGAGATGGAAGCCCTTAATCTTAGGTAGCCGAATCACAGAAGGTAATCATCATCTCAGGGCGATGAGGGAAGCAAAACTCTCCATGGCACCCATTACTCTGATGCTCTGAACCTCCATGTCCTGTTCTCCCCCTCAACACACGTGGAGACCCAACCTCTCTGCATCTCCTTGGAGGTTTCTTCAGAGTTAGATTCTGGGAGGAGGAAGAAACTCAATGTCAGCTGTTCATGTACGAATCTTAGCTCCTTTAGCAATGTGGCATTCTCTCTAGGTCCCTGTAAGCCCCCCTTCTTGATTCAGTGTGTCAATCCCCCAGTTTCTTCAGCATTTGCTCCAAAGAGTTCATATCTATAACTTTCTTCAGAGTGCTAGCCAGGGTACCCTGGAAGCACTTCACTCAGATGCCTCCATAACCAAAATAACCTGAGAAATTAGAGATCCCCATGGTGGCCTGTAGCTAGTGACTGACAGATGCAGAAGTATCAAAACCTAGTTCCCTACTTTCAGGAAGGATAAACTCTGGTGAACCATTTATTCTTTTTATTATTATGATGATCTTTATTTTTTTATTGGTGTAAAACTGCAACATTTTATCATAACAGATTTGTGAGTCAGAAATTTGAGCAGGGCCAGTAAGGATGCCGTGATTCTGCCCATGCACATCTGGGTCCTCAAATGGGAAGACCCCAATACTGGGATGACCAAAACATCTTCAATCTTCATCACTCACGTGCCTGGTGGCTGGCTTGAACCTGGGCTCAGCTGGCACTTGACTAAAACACTAGCACGGGGCTCTTTCATGCAGCTTGGGTTTCTCACAGCACGGCAGCTGAGTATCAAGAGGAAGTTGGACCATTTATTCTCGAAAGCTCCTCAGTGGCTCCGGTCGAGTCTGGAACTTGACTTGAAGTCACATCCTTGCCTGGCTAATTTTTGTTCCCTATTCTGCTTTTCCTACTCCCTTACCAACTTCTCTTGGGGCAACTTGCTTAATGAATTATTTACACAAAAACTTTCTCCTCAGGGTCTGCATCTGGGGAACCTGCCTAAGACAGATGGTGCTGTAAGTAGCCCCAGGAAGCTGACTTTAAGGATGGGATTCTGGATGCAGCTCACTCACCAGCGAGATGAAAATGGGGATCCCATTCCTGGTGGTAGGTGGCATTCTGTATCTCTTTTTTTGTGTGTTTGTTAGACAATCAGCATATCTTGACTTTATACAAAAGCAAATTGCGTATGATAATTTATCTCATTTTACTTATATTTAAGGACATATATACAAACAAACCTCTAATCGTATATGAGGAAGCACCAAGAAAGCAGAATACATCTGATGTACCAAGCATTCATTGTGGCATTCTATACCTTTGTATCATCGCAGTGACTGAGACATTCAGTGTTGGTGAACTGTGTTGGATACAGCTGAAAGGAGCAGCCTGGCTTGTGCCGTATCTCTAGCTTTTGGGAAATACAGAGGAAATGACAGCGACAAGGACTATGTAATTGGGTGGAGTTGGGTTTAAGCAGGTCCGCAACACAAGAGTAACTGCACGGAGTGGGGGCTCAGACTCTCTGTTATCCCCCAACCAAGGCATCATCATCAGCTCACACTGATGGCCTCACGGGTGTCCCCTATGACCAGCTAATAGAGGAACGATCCCAAGTTTGGTTCACAGATGGGTTGACTCAGTGTATCACTGCAAACTGAGAATGGATGGCTGTACTCTGAAAACCCAGAGGTGGCTCTGAAGGGGCCAGAGAGGAGAAATCATTGTAATAGGCAAAGCTTTGGGCATTGCACTTGGTGATCTAATTTGCGTGGATAGAGAGGTGGCCCAAGGTGAAGATGTACATAGTGTACATAAGTTCCACTTATGGGCAGTGGAAGTTGACTCCACGGGTTGGTCATGGGACTGGAAGCTAGGGGACAGGGAGGTTTGGGGGAAGAGGACCTCTGTGAGTGGAGATCTCTGTGCTGTTCATTAATGCTGACCAGGGCGCATTCACTGCAAAAGAGGCATTAAGCAAACAGGTGGGCAGGATGACTCATCGGGTAGATGTCAGCCGGCATTTGTTGTCAGCTACCTCAGTCCTTGTCCAAAAGGCTCCTGAGTGTAGTAGCTACAGTGATAAAAATGGAGGCTACGCATGAGTCCAAAAGCGTGGGCTCCTCCTGGCTAAAACTGGTCCATTGCCGAATGTCTGACCGGTCAGAGACTGACTCTGAGTCCCCGCTGTAATGCCATTCCTCGGGGAGACTGACCAGAGACTTGAGACAAGTTAACTGTGTATTACCCCTTTCACCCTGGAAATGGCAGCATTTTGTTCCAGCTGAAACTAATACGAATCATTGAATGAATCTGCCTTTCCTGCCTGCAGTGCTTTGGCAAGATCCACCATTTGAAGTCTTAGAATGTCCGATTTATGGACACAGAGTCCCACGAAACATTTTTTTTTTTTGCCCCCAAAAAGTATGGTAATGGGCAAAGGACTAGGGGATCCACAGATGATTCCACAACGTGCCACACCATTCTAGCATGATATGTCGTAACCACCTTCTAAAGGTAGACAAAGGCACTAACTTAGAAGTGATACCCTGTGAGTCAGAGCATCACCCTTCAGGATGCAGCGTGTGCCTTAAACTGACAGCTGATATATTGTGTTGTGTCTCCAGAGGGTTGAATACATGGGTCTGGGAACCAAAGTGTGGAAAGAGGAAAAGCCTGGCTCACTGCCACTCTGTGACCGGCTTGGGGAATGCATCCTTTCTGTTGTCACAACTTCGGGCATTGGGTCTAGAGGTTCTAGTTCCCAGAGGGAGAATGCTTCACACTAAACTTAAAGCTACTGCTGCAATCCTATTGTTTTGGACTCTGTGTGGGCAAAGAAAGCTATGATCATACTGGCAGAGGTAACTGACCCTGATCATCATAAGAAGGCAGGCCTGCTGTTACATAACCGGGAAGGAACATGTTTGGCACTTAGCTGATCCACTGGAGTCTCTCTAGCTGCTTCCAGGCCCAGTTTTAACTGAAAACAGGCAATTGTATTAACCACTTCCTGATAAAGACCTGGTAGCAAGGAACTCAGACCCCTCAAGGATAAAGATTTGAGTCACTGTGTTGCAGGAAAAGGGGGCGCTAGAGGATGGTGATGTCCCAGGTCTTGGGCGAGTCCTGGGACGAAAGCCACCAAGTGAGGGTCCTTGGCTTCACACAGGAAAGAATTCAAAAGTGAGCCATAGTCCGGTGAAAGCAGACTTATTCAGGGAGATACACACTCCATAGACAGAATGCGGGCCATCTCAGAAGGCAAGAGATATGGGGATATGGGGTCATCTTGGAAAGTGAGAACTGCCCTAGGAGATATGCATTCCATAGATAGAATGTGGTCCGTCTCAGAAAGGAGAGTGGCCTCAGGAGATGGGGTCATCTCAGAAAGTGAGAGCGGCCCTGGAGTATGGGGGTGGTTAGTTTTTATGAGCTGAGTAATTTCACATGCTAACAAGTGAGAGGATTACCCGACTATTTTTGGGTAAGGGGCAGAGATTTCCAGGAATCAGGCCCTCATCCACTTTTTGGCTTTTATGATCTGCCTCAGAACTGTCATGGCACCTGTGGGTGTGTCATTTAGCATGTCATTGTGGTATTCCAATGAGTATATAGTAAGGCTCAAGGCCTACTGGAAGTCAAATCTTCCACCATCTTGAGCCTAGTTGGTTCTAATCAGTTTTTGTCATATCCTGTTTTTCTCAATGGCTGTGTCATTCTTTTAATGGTTGTACCCTGCCTGCTTCCCTCCTGTCTCAACTCCACCAGGCAAACCCCCTAGACCAGCAGAAGGAGTAATCAAGGATGAGGGGACTCCAGAATGGATGGTAGCGAAGAGATGGATGTTGGTTATAATCTTGGGACCAGCTGCAGCAGCAAGGGCTATGGTTTGACCCACTAGATTTGCGACCAATTAGAATCTTGAATAGGTTGTGACAAAAGTGGAGCCTTAATGTGAGAACATGTGAATCTGAGTGTTTTGAGGAGTGGACTGTAGTGGATGCTTTTGGTGCTCTGCCCAGAGCCCTTCAGATCCCCTTTACTGGTTCGCTATACCCATCCCCCAACTTCTAAGTGCTTCTCTCCTAGCGGCTCACACCTCCAGCCTTCAGAGAACTACCTTAATCTACCAGAGCCACTTCACCCAGATTCACTCTAGAACCAGAAGTGCTGGGTGTTCAGGAAGACCTGTAGCTAGTGACTGATGAATGCAGGGGTGTAAATACCCAGCTCCCTTACCTCAAGGTGGGATCAACTCACTGTGTAATTTGTGCTCCTGAGCTTTGGATCAAGTTGAGGCTGGAACTTGACCTTAAATTGTTGACTTGCTTGCATTATTCCCCTGCCTTATTCTGCTTCCCTTACTAGTTTCTTCTGGAAGCGTGTCCTTAATAAATTGCTTGCACAGAAATCCTTGACAAAACAAGACAGTTCACTAGTAGCATATAAACTCTTTATGGTCAGTGTTTAGTTAAAAAAAAAAAGAAAGAAAGAAAAGGAAAAACCAAACAAACAAAAAACCACTTAATCTGTCACAGTATGTAGCCCAGCATGGGGATACCTATCTCAAGTCCATCTGAGTTTTGGCAAATTCTTTGGTTTAGATTCTCTTCCTTTAATAAGAATCTGAGGATCCTAAGTGGCGATTGCTTTAGTACATTACAGACTGGGACATCTGTAAATTATCAATGATACAGCAATGTAAACCGTATGTCCCAGTTTTTTTGGACAACCCTGATTTCAGTTTTTCAATCTCCTACTTAGACCATTTCCAGACAGTGTGTCCCAGTTGGTGCGGTGTTTGGATAGCAAAGGATGACGTGCTAGCCAAGAAGCAGCTGAGGGAGGACACTTAAGCATTATGAAAAAGCAGGGACCTTGAACTTAAGCAAGACTGGACCTCAAATCCTGGCTCCACCCCAACCAGCTCTATGACCTTGGCAATATTTTTTATTCATGTTGAAACGAAGTTACCAGCTTCTACTTCATAGAATTGAAAATAAGCTAATGTATGCAAAATGCTTAGCATTGCTCCTTGAGCTATCAAAACCCCCCAAAATGGTTCCTTTTAGAAGGGGAAGCTTGGAGGCTAAAGCGCCCTCACTGGAGTCTGGGATATCACTGTCCTTCTATTGCCATCCTCAGGAGAGACAATGTCGAAGTGTTTTCCTTCATTTTTGCACTCAGGGCACAGGACACAATACTTGCAAGCCAAAGGGAAAGAGGACGTCACCCACGAAGGGCCAGCCTCAAAGGATAAAGGCCCTGAGACCCTCCACCACCACCACCACCACCACGTGGCTTCTAGGCCGCCTCTCCGACCCTCCCCCAGCTCCCTCTCGGGGAAGCGGGGCGTTGGGGGGGGCGCCCAAGTGGGTGAAGGGTGGAAGCCGAGAGACCGCGCCGCGGAGGCGGACACCCGCCGCCGGTTTCCTAGCAACGCCCGCCCCGCCCCATCCCATCCCGCCTGGCTTGGCACGGCGGCGCCGGGAAGCGGGGGGAAGGGGGGTGGGCGGGCCGCCGTTGCCATGGCACCGCGTCCGTCGCGCCCGACGCCGGCGGCGCCTGCAGGAAGCTGGGGCTCCGGGCCCCGCGTAGGCGGCCAGGCGGCTTCCCTCCACCGCCACAGCTCCTGCTCCGGCCCGGGGTAACCGCGGGCTCCCTGGGAGCCATGGGGAACCCGAGGTGAGGCGCCTGCAGGCTAGGCCCGGCTGCAAGGCCGCCTGACCCAGCTAACGGCCTAGAGACACTCCAGCTTGTCTCGTGGGGACGGAGTTGTCCATCCCCGCCAGGTCTAGGCTGAGTGGACTGTTTTGGTCCCATCCTCTGGAGGATCTACACACACCCACACACCCACACACACCCCTTACACACACACACACACACACACACACACACACACACACACACCCTTAACGTCCCGTCCTTTTCTCTCAAGTGTTTCACCTGGAGGATCTTTAATCTTAGAGAATATGCAGAAAACAGAGCGGCTTCCATAATCAGCCTTTTAAAGCAACACTGCAAATAAGTGTCATATTTCATGAGGGCCATTTTAAACTGAAAATGGCCATGCCTGGAAGGGGATTCTGGATTCTGGACTTGAATTTGCATTCTTCAAAATCCCTCTCTGCACTGAGCTGCGTTTGGAGAATTCAGCTGTGGGGTATTAAATTTAAACTTACACGCCTCTAGCTAGCTAGTGTTACGTGTTATGATTGCTCTGTTAAAGAACCCACTCACAAAGACAAAGCCACAGGGTTCTCAGCCATCCTCTGGCTGGAGAGTGCTTTTAACAGAGGCAGAGTCAATCACGTGTTTGTGAGTTTAATCAAATTGACAAGGGCTATGATAGAGAAAAGCTTGCTATCTGATGTGAAGACAGCTTTAGGTACATAGAGATGCGTTCTCTTTGGACTTATTTGAATCAGAGCTTTTCAAATGAAATCTTCTCTTGCATATATTTTTCTGGATCTGCTGCAACTGGAAAATTTAAATCAAAATCCTATTTCTTATATTCATTTTTATGGTAAATGCGTCGAGGCTGAGATTATGCATTTTCTTGATCAACCAGGAAATGCGCAGCAATCACTGTGAATTGAGCACCTTGCTGATTGAGCAACACTTGAACCTGGAGGCAAGTAAGACCATAATCTCAGAATGAGAATCCTTCACAGTGTATTTCACAAGAATATTTACAGCTAACCTTTTACCACTCTAAAGGATCATTCACTTGGAACTTTTTTATTCTTTATTTTGCCAGAATATTTCATCTCTTAGCCACTTTCACATGCTTTTTAGTTTGAAAATGTAATTGTGATTGGGCAAATGATCATATAATTTATATATAAATATGTGTGTTTATTTGTATATTTTTTCCCAGTATCAAACAGAACTTTTACTTTGTACAGTGGAGCATAGTGGATAAATTCTGAAGGCTAAATCAAGGACCTGAAAATAATAGTTTCATGTTTAGCACTAATTGGAGAAAAAAAAATGTATAAAACTACGTGTACCTAACAGCTTTTTCGTGCACAAGGCAATTGCTAAATCTGCTTCAGATTTGGTTGCTTAAATATTAGAGTAGTAGAAAGAATAACAATGTATTTTATAATAAAATATAAGCATTTGCAAACATTAATTTTTCTCTGGAAATTTTCATAGTGTCTGTTTATTCGTTAACCTGAAGTTCTTTTCACAGAAGTTATTCATCAGTGTGAACTTAGACCAACTTGATTGAAAGAGATTGGCAATGATCCACTTGTGTCTGGCGTGGCAAATAGAACTGACTAGGTCAGCTGTTTAACTGGCTGGCTGTTCTCTGTAGGTGGTAGAGGTTTAGTTATACCCATGAGTTAGCCCACCCTTCACTCCATAGCATTTATTGACAACTTTGGAGAGTTAAATAGACACTATAAGACTTATTGCATACCCTATGTTATAAAGAATATGTGATGGGGGGTGGGTATAGCTCAAATGGCAGAGTGCACGAGGTCCTGGGTTCAATCCCCAGTACTCCCATTAAAAATAAATAAATAAATAAACCTAATTACCTCCCCCCAAAAAAACAAAAAATTAAAATAAATAAAGAATATGTGAATGTTGAGAACCTCTCTAGATTTTCCACGTAATTTCCTAATGTGGAAATGATCTTCATACACCCATTCCAGTGTGTTTACAGTGTTACAAGATTTCTTCCTTATCATTTATGGTTATTGTTTCCTTAGAAACCTATTATTTATCAAACATAAGATCCATTTTGCACGCTCACCTTTGCTCTTTCCCAAATAATCAGTGACCTTAAGTTTTGAGCGTCTTATCCTTATTACTACCAGCCTCTTATCTAATCCTGCATTAAACTTGATTTACTGCTTTATCTATACTGCTTTAATCTTTTAGAGGCTTATCATAATACGGGCTCTTTAATGAAATATTTTATCATAAAAATAAACTAACCTTTCTCCATTTTTCCAAATTTCTTTACTTTTGCTTGTTTACCTATGTATCTTTTCCTTCTTTAAATATTCATGTTTCCCTCTTTCATTATACAATGAAATAAACCAAAATGCTTATCTCATTACTACAGAAATATCTGTATTACCACAGAATGTCCTTGTTTAGTTCTTAGTGTCTTATGTTTAGCTCTCCTGATCGCAGGAAAATATAAATATGTCTGTGGCTAGAAGACTTAAAATATTTTTCCCATTCAGCTGCAAGGTTACCTAATATTCTCAGATCATTTCCACTGGATTTAAAAAGACAATATAATGTAGTAGTTAGGAGAAGAGACTCTGAACTCAGACCCGGATTCAAGTTCTGGTTCTAACGCTTACTCTCTGTGTGACTTTAATCAAGTTTTTTTTAACCTCTCTAAGCTTCAGTTTCCTCATCTGTAGAATGAAGATAATAGCACATTAGTTCACTAGGTTTAGGGATTTTTAGGATTAAATAGCATAATTCTTTTAAAGCTCTTGGCCTGTGATCAACACGCGACAAATGGTATTAATCAGCAGTGGCTGTCAACATCATTATTATTATCAGTATTAAAACGTTGTTTCCACTGTTCCCAATTAACTTAGCCTGACTTCGTTTATTAGAACGAAGGTAGACAGGATTCTGACAGGACATAAAACAGACATTTTGACTAAGGAGGAGTACAGGGAGGAGGGAAAAGTCCAGACACCTGCAAGGCTAGTGACTGCATGCTGGTACCCACCTTAACCCTGCTGAACTCAATGTCTCCTCGATCATGCTTGCCAGTCGAAACAGTGCAACCTAGAAGTGTACCTGGAATCATGCAACTGTTTTGTGGGAACCTAAATTACAGCCAGAACTTTGCTTCAAGGAAGTCTAAAAAATGGGTCTGCAGTGTTCCCACCTCTGTAGTAGAGGAAGGCACATGAAAAGGGGGTTGGGATGGCTACTGAGCTCTTATCCACCTCGTCTGCCACTCTTCTTCCCAAATTGAAGCTTCCAAATATTAGAATAAAATCAGTCCTCCCTAATGGACAAATGCACTTGCCCTCACCTAAAGGGAGACCCAACACTTGTCTGGATCTCTTTGTGGGTAATGTTCATTTTTCCTTCAGCCCAGTCACAACCTAGTCTTGGTGTCTTCTACGGGCTGAGTTATAAAGTTAATCAGCATCCCCCCCAAAACCCTTTATAAAACACGAGGGACAAAGGGGAGGGAATCAAAAGGAAAGTGGTTAATACATGTAAATGACATATAAAGAGCAAGAAGAAAATATAAGAGCTACTGTGATCCTCAGTAATGCTGTGGGTCACAAGTCCACAGCAGGAATTCGAAATTTCCCTTCTTGACTGCCCACTCCACGTAATCTTTGCTTCCCAAACTCTGTTCAGTGGGCCAGACTCCTTTGCTCGGTGGCATAGTCTAAACCTCCATGAGGCGTCTGAGTTCTAGGGCTGCTGAGGTCTTCTCTCACTTCTGCAGTAGGCGGTGCTCCAAAGAATCCACTGGCCCTCGATGTACAGTGGCTACTTAGATATTCCCTGAGAGTTGGGAACCCAATGATGACCAAGTGAGAGTCTCAACTTCCGGTCCAGTGAAACCGTATGTTCCCTGATGGAGGAGTCCAGAAACCTCCAATTCCATAATAACTCAAAGTCACAGAGATGCAAATGAAAACTTTTCCATATCATCAGGTTTCATAACAAGAGATGCCTTTTTTATTCCCATGCCTTGATTTCCAGATCTGTGAGACTTGCCTATGGGAGACTCGACACCACATGAGAGCATCTGGCCTAGAACGTGTACCACGTGTGGCTCAGCTGTCTCCCGTGGGCCGTTCCTCTCTCCGCATGGCAGCCTTCTGAGTGATGGGCACAGAGTTCCATCAGTGAGTCCTGTGGAGGTCAGCCACCTGCTTTCTTTCTGGCTGTGACATTTTAGTATCTTGGTCAGAAATAGTGTTGTGTGGAATACTGTAAGAATGAATAATGCATTTAGTGGGTCCCTAAATGGTATTGCTGGCAGAAGCATGGCGGGCAGAGGAGGCGAATCCAAATCTACATAGTCCGCTGAGGACGAGTTGTTGCCCGCTCCATGATGGAAAAGGTCAATTATATGAAACCTGCTACCAGGCAGTATGATGTGCCTCCAGGCTCGGTGTCTGTTCACCATTAGTAAGATGGCGCTTGGCAGTGGAAGGTGTCCTGATCTGCCTTGTTATGGGGAAGCCCGTGGGACTGAGCCGGGGTATAACCCCCATCCCTGCTGCCACAACTGCTTTCTGGACCTTCTGGGGTCGTTGAGGAAAGCAGCTGACTCATGCACTGAACGAAGCATCTCTTCTGCCTTATTATTTGGATTCCCCCCAATGCAGTGCTGTCCTTTGGTGAGCATCACACTTTGGGTTTATTCCAGGAGGCCTATACACATGATCACCATGTCACCAATCGGCTGTTTCTTTTTCCAAGTCCCTAAGTAAACCCATGCTTTTGATCATCTCTCTTTCCATACAAACTGAACAATCAGATAAATCATTGGAAGTTCTCACCACTGGGAAAATTGCTGCTCCCCACCTCTGAGTGAGTTTGTAATGCTGGAGCAATTCATTGTCCATGAGGCTTGAATATGAGGCAGAACCATCTGTGAGCCAGGTTCAACTTTTTCTGTCTTCATCTTTAAAAAAAAAAATCTTTTTATAAGGAACTTCCCACGAGGGTTTAGGTGTTAGGATTAACCACTCCTGCACCTTGGACTATGAGAACCGGCACAGGCTCAGTATCCCATATGCTCCTTCCACTTGATGCCAGCGTTGTGGATGAGTGGGTTCATGAAGCACCCAGTTCATGAGGGGAAGACAGGGCACCAGATCACTTGTTTTTCCATTGTCAAGCATTCAGCAAACTGAAATCTGTTTCCTAAAAGGGGAATAGTTCTTTGCAAAGGGGATGTGGCTTTAGTTTCAAAATATTAAAATCCTATGCTATGACCCTCCTACTGGGGCTGACCAAGGCTCCACAGAGCACTCTTACTTGTCATAGGTGCTTTGCACACCATTAGATATTCTGGATCAAGAGAACTAGGTTGCAGAACTGCTTGCATTGGATCAGCTTGAGAACTTTCTCTTGCCCTCACTCCCACTGAAAGCTCACTGCCCTACGGCTTATTTGGTAAGTGGATCAGTCACCTAAATACAGTGTAGACTGCTTCCTTCAGAGTCACCTATTTACGGCCATGGTCTGGAAGGCTGCCATATTCAGGGAGCTACCATGGTCAAGAATCTCCCACTAGACCCAGCTCCAAACCGCTGTGAAAACTCTCGTAGAAAAACAAAATGCCTCTGACCATGCTTCCCAGAAGAAATAGTGGAAGCAAAACCTCTGCCTCATTTTTGCCTTCCAAATTTTACCTGGGTACTGAACCTACATTGTATCTTCTATCCCAACATCAGAAGAGTTCAGGGAAGATAGTTTTAAGCTTTCCAGTCTCTGCTATCAAGCTCACGGACATGGAATGTGTTATGGGTTGAATTGTATTCCTCACAAAATTCATATGCTGAAGTCCTAACCCTCAGCACCTCAGAATGTGACCTTATTTGGAAAGAGGGTTGTTGCAGATGTCATTGACTTCAGATGATGTCATTAGAGTGGACACCGACTGCAGTTCTTATGAAAAGGGGGAGTTTTGAACACAGAAAGACAGACACACACATGGAGAACAAACACCATATGAAGCCGAAGAAGGCGGGGAGCAGGGTGATGCTTCCACAAGCCCCAGAATGACAAGGATTTCCAGCAGCCAGCAGAAGCTGGAGGAGAGTCCTAGAACAGGTCCTTCCTTGCAGCGCTCAGAAGGAAACTGCTGTCTGCTGACAGCTTGACTTTGGACTTTTAGCCTCCAAAACTGTGAGACAATTAATTTTTGTTGTTCATCACCCAGTTTGCGATATTTTGTTATGGCATCCCTAGCAAGCTGATGGAGACTGTGTGACCACCCCTACTGCAATTTATGGTGTCCTTGTCGTGGCTTATAAATGGAGCTCAGCAGGTCCCATCACTGTTGCCAAGAAAAGCCCAGTCAGTGTCCCCACTGCTATTACTGATCATTCTACCATATTCATCTTTGAGAAGGGAGCCCCCAGAAGTACTTGGGATGATGTAATTGTTTCTTTAATGAGTAGCTATGTTTTAACTCTGAGATGATTTAGAATTAAGCCTAGAAACATTTAAGAGGATACACGCTTTAATATTTGTGTTACTTCAAGAAGGAATCTGTTCATTTTTGTTTAAGAGAATTTAGCCTCCTGGTTAAATAGGTCAGTCTTGTTATCTTAAATAAAAATTATAATTGATTTAGGCTTCTGATTTCTAAACTGAAACCTTTCTACATTAATACAAAATATTGGATCATTTCAGGGAACTTAATAGTTATAGGATTATAGTAATAGTTATAAATTATATAAAATAATATCAATATATGATTATATTTATAAGATTCAGCATGGTTTATTAGATTTACGAGAATAATACAAACACTTGGAAAGTTTTTTGTTTGTTAAGAGAGAGCCCTGAGTTGCATTAAAAGGAAATCTAGCCAGAAAGAGAATGAAAAATACCATTTGATGCACTTATATATGGAATCTAAAAAAAAAAAAAAAAAAAAAAGACAAATAACTTATTTACAAAACAGAAACAGACTCACAGACATAAAAAACAAACTTATGGTTACCAGAGGGGAAAGGTTTGGGAAGGGATAAATTGGGAGTTTGAGGTTTGCAGATATTAACTTATATATATAAAATAAACAACAAGTTCATACTGTACAGCACAGGGAACTATATTCAATATCTTGTAGTAACTTGTAGTGACAAAGAATAAGAAAACGAATATATGTATGTTCATGTATGACTGAAGCATTATGCTGTAACCAGAAATTGACACAACATTGTAAACTGACTGTACTTCAATAAATATACATATAAAGGCTTTAAGTGTAAAAAAAAAAAGGAAATCTAATACATAAAACATATACATGTATACATGTTAAAAATGTTTAATGGTGCTTTAACTGAATTTATAAAAGCCTCCTTAAAAGTGAGTGTCAAGATTTGCTGGTTTGAATAAAGAATAGTAAGATCTGTGAATCAAACCCAAGCGGATTGGCAAACCTTCTGTTAAGGGCCGGTGGTAAATATCTTAGGCTGTGTGAGCACTGTGGTCTCTGCTGGGGACTAACTTCTGCCATTGTCACCCCAAAGAGGCCCTAGGCAGTATGTAAATGAATAGGTGTGGCTGTGTTCCAATAAAACTTTATTTACAAAAAACAGGCAGCCAGCCAAATTTGGCCCACCTCTTATGCTTTGCCAACCCCTGATCTAAAAGACTGAAAATTTTAAAATTTATTTAAAGTTTTTAAATGTATAACTTCAGTAAGTCAAATATTAATTATAAAAACAAACATAACCTGTGGGCACAAAAGCCACCTTCAAAGGCATCTTAAAAACTCACACTGAAATGAGCTAGATGGCACTGGGAAGCAATGTGATGGAGCAGAGAGAGGATGGATTTTGGAGTCTGAGATCTAGTTTCCAGCCCCAAATCTATTACTCCAATAATGACATTATTTGGAGAAAGTCATCTAGCCTCTGATCTTTGTAAAGAGATGAATATAATCTCCACTGAACCTATGCTCAGGAAGTTGTTGTGTTATTCAAATGAGACCTCATGCACAAGTGTACACTGAAGCTAGAAAGCGTCTTTCCAGAACAGACTATTACTATTATCACAGCCAAAGTGTAAATGCATTTGCAGAGATTGCTTGCCCACCAACTGTAACAGGAAGTTTGAATCATTTCTTACCGTATTTATCATATGAAACATTTCATCTTGGTTGTACTAATCTATGCTGTTCTGTTCATCAGAATTTGAACTAATATAATACTCATAAATTTGTCTCTTTAATATTGAAAATATTAACATATGCATTTTATAACTTGGACAAATCCAACAGGGATTCTTTCTAAGACTAACTTCTTCCCCAGGAAAAGTCAACTTTTAAATTTAATTCATGTTTTTGCACCATAGTTTGCTGTATAATTTTAGAGCTAGAAGGAATCCTAGAAATCATTCCGTTCAGTCCTATAGCCACTTACAGATGAAGATACTGAGGATCTGATGGACTAAGGGACTTGCCCAAGAGCACATTATTAGGAGCACAGTTATAACTTAATCCTGTTGTAAATTGAAACACGAAACCAATAACAATGGACTCTCTATATTTGTAGAACCTGTTTGGTGTCTATATTCCAAACTTTACACAAATAATGTACAGCTAGAAGGAGTAGATAAGTGGTTTATGGCTAAGAACGCATACTACAGTCTTTCCCAAGTCTATTAAGGTGAACTATTTGGAATCATCTGTGTAGGAAAAAATGATCACTCGTTCCTTTGGGTTCTTTGTTTTTCTCATTTGTCCTATAATTCCTCTGTAGGGTTCCTAGGATTTATCGATAGAAGAAAGTAGTAAACAAACCAATGCTAACGTTCTTTTCCAGTGTTTTTCCAGAGAGGGTTTGTCTGTTTAGTTTATTACTTTATTTTATTTAGTCTAATCATCTCTCTGTAAGAAGTACCACTGAGGAAGATTGTCTAAGGTATATGTTTTCATGCTGGCATTGAAAAGCATTAATAGAAGTTAAATGTAGAAATCCCAGCATGCTGAGATAAGTTCACAACTGTAAAATATAATTTCCTTCCAAGTCTTTTCAAATCTGGAAGCTTGAGAATGGCTCGTTAAACTCAAATATTTATGTCATTTTGATAGTATCAGAAGAAAAGAATTTATTTTCATTCTTTTATCTTAGTCTTGTTACAGAGTTTATAACACAATCCACTAAGATTGGGTTTTCCTTAGTTTGTGGGACAGGGGTCTCATGCAGGCGTGCACTGGTATGACAAGCATGGATTGATGTGGGGAGTCCCTCCTTTTTCACCAAACTGCCATCCAGTATTTTCTATATGTGCAGAATACATAGATGTGCACATGGTTTGTTAGAAAATTGGCATTGTGCTTATATATTGTTGTGCAGCCTGCTTTTGTCACTTTGTATAGATGTTTTCTCTGATAATGAAGTGTTCCTCTGCAGCCTGGTATTTAATGGCCACGTGGTATCCCATCAACCCAGATGAACCATCATTAATTTACCTCTCTATTGGTGGATGTTTCTGTTTCCAATTTTTCACCATTATAAATAATGTTGTGATGAGTATCCACGTACATAAATCTTTGTGCCCAGTTCCGATCATTTTTGTAAGATAAATGCCTAGATGGGAAATCGCCAGTCCAAGGAACATGCTTGTAGAAATCCTTATATATGAAGATCACGAATATACCGTCTGTTGGACTCTGTATATGCTGGGGACTGTGCTTAATGCTATATAAACATACTGTCATTTAATCCTCACAACAAATTCATGTGGTAAGTGCTATTAAGATCCACATTTTTTCAGAGGAAACTGAGGTTTGTGCCTATATGGTGGAAGTGGTTGGCAGACCCAGCATTTGGGTCCAAGTCTGTTTGCCTTCAAGGCCGATATTCTTAATCACTACACTATATGGCCCCTTCCATATTGCTAAGTTATCTTCCAAGAAAGATTATTACAATCTAGGTTTCTACCAGCAACACTCGAGTTTGCCTGCTTCCCTGTACTGTGTGGGATTCTTTGATTACAAATGATGCTGAACACATTTTTTCATTTGTTGGCCATTTGTGGATTGTCTGCTCACGTCTTTTGCATTGAATACATGTCTGAAAAGTTTCCTTTTGAGATAGTCAGATGATCTGAATTCTAATCACGGCTCTATCCCTAATTAGCTATGCGATGTCAGGAAAAAACCACTTTGGAGTTGAGTCCCCATCTCCTCGTGGAAAACTAGATGATTAAATTAAATAATCTCCTTCTCGTCTCTAACATTTTGTGATTCTGTCCATCGGTCCACCCATCATCAGTCCTTATCCGTGGGCAACATGGGAGGAAATAGGGGTCCACCTATGCAGTGTATTTTTATTTATGTATTTAAGGATTCATGTGCCTGAAATCCCACCCTTCACTCTCCGGGCCTTTCATCCTTCATCCTGCTGAAATCTCTCCTTCCTGCTAGAAGATTTCTTGTTCTTTGGCTTCAGTGGCCTTCCTTTCCTATGGTTTGCTCCTTCTCCGATTCCTTCTCAGGTTTACCCTCCTTTCCCCTAAAATACTGAGATTCCCCAGGTTCGCTCTGGGCCCACTACTCTTTTAATTAGATCACCCTCAGCTGAAATGATGTAGATGGGTTTCTTTGAACATGCCACGACTCTTGCCTCTGAGCCCTAGTACGTGTTGTTCCCTCTGCCTGGGATGCTCTTAATCCCTTCCTTGACTAAACTGAGTCTGATGTGCTTTCTTCTGGAAAGCAGCCAGGCTGAAACTTGATGCTGGAGTTTGGAGTCACTCAAGTCCAGGTTCTACCCTGTACTAACTGTGTGACCTTGGGTAAATGATGTTTCCTTCCTAGCCTTCATTTCCTCATCTGCATAATGGGGGTAATGGAAGTATCTCCCCCTTAAGATCATTGTGAGTAGGAAATGAGAGCATGCATGCAAAGACTGGCCCATGATGCTTGATTTTTTTTTTTTTTTTTTGAGCTTTCAAGCATCTCATGCGTACATCTATCTTAGCATGTAACCTGCTGCATTCGGAACGTTCATGGTTTCACCTCCATTCATTAGCACTGTGTCTGGTACACGTAGGCACCCGGCCACCGTTTGTTGAGGGAATAAATGAATCACGTTGTAAACACACTTTAGGAGACTTTTATATTTGGCAGTGGTTGCTTTGTTTTGTTTTTATTGTTACTATGGTTTGTTTGTTTGTTTGTTTTGCTATGACCCTATCAAGAATGCTTTCCAACCTGACATGTAAGGAAACAAAATTAACTCCCTGAAAAAGATGTTTATGGTTGGGAAACAAGGATGCCCAACCCAGAGAGACGGAGTGGTGCCAGATAGGGAGGTGAGAATGTGTTGAAGACAAACTTTGTATGTTGGCACTTCTGCTGTGGATGGTGGATGATTCTGTGTGGATGCTAAGAAGATGCCCTCATTCCCCTGCTTTTCTCTCTAGTTCTAGAAGAACCTTTGGCCGTGTTAGTTCATCACCATGGGTAGCCTCAAGTCTATCCATATACAGAGATACCTAATGTTACCTGTTTATCCCTGAACATCTCAGCACAACCTCAAAGAACAAATGAGCAATAAAATATCTCAAACCAGATATCATCACTAAATTTCTTTAAAAACATACGTGTTTGTAAAATGGACTGCCTTGGACAGTAGCCAGAGGCTAGAGCTAGCAGAGAAAGCAAGGAGAAGAGTACATGGGAAGAGAGAGGCTGAAAGTCTTATGGAAAATTGAGACATCTTTGGGGGAAGAAAAATCAATATGGGCGATGAATCTTTTAGTATAGACTGATGGGGAAAAGCATCCCCAGTGTTTTTTTAAGGATTTAAAAATAATTATCCATGCACATTAGCTGGTGTTTCTTTAAAGAAAAAAAAAACCTCACAAGGACCGTATTTCAAAAATATTTTAAAATAGCAAAATTCCCTCCAGTGTGCAAATTGATGCCTGGTCCCTCCCTAAAATGCTACTCAGGTTTACCATCAGTTCTAAGAGCCTCCAACACAGGGTTCTCATTAAGATCAGTTGTGGGGCTCACTAGCAGTGATGCCTCATTAGTTTTATAAAAACGACGTCTACCTTCCTGTTACACCTCTCCGCACTTCCCCCAAACCCAGCCACTCTCTCTTATGGCTCTAGAGAGTTGGGTATATTTTGTTGAATTATGCCCTAGATATGTAATGCTCTTGACTTATGTGTCGCCTTCCCAGCCCCCTTGTGGTTTTCATTAGGTTCTCACTGTCAATGACCCTTTAAGACTGCACATTACCAATGCCCTGAGCGGTGCCTCGAGGCGTTCACACAAGAGAGCAAAAGGAAAGTGCTGGTAGAGGTGGGTAGTCTACTGAGCACAAAGTACTCAATTTCTGGCTTGAGAAATGAAAACTCACGGTGAGTCTTGGAATTTCTCAGGATACAGAAAGACGATACAGCCACATACTTAATTCTTTATGTACACACAGAATTAAGTATTCTTGTGACATTGGATAAGAGTATTTTAAAAAATATTTTTCTGTTGCTACTTTCTTGAGTCTTCCTCTCCATCTTTATCCACTTTGGATGATCAATATTTTAAAAGGTAAAGATAATTGATGTGGGAATTAGAGTTTGAAAGGGACAAAAGGAAATGCACCTCTTTGCCTCTGCCTAGAATTCCCTTTTTTTCTGATGTTATGAGCATCTGCTTGTCTGGAAGACCCAGCTCAAGCACCAGGTCCTCTGAGAATTGCTCCCCAACACTGCGATCTCTGTGAGGCACGGCCTCTCTGAGCCTCTGGAGTGTCCATCACCTCATCCCCCGCAGCAGATCACGCAGTCCTCAGTGGCGAGTACTGGACCTTTCCTATCTCTGTCCCCAGTGCGGTTCCCAGGACACAGTACACCTCGACCAATATTTGCTTAATGAACAATTGAATGAACAAATGACTGACTGAATGAATGAATATCCAAAGAAGGAAAGGAACAATGTGGCAGGCGGTCAGCAGGTTTCAGAGAGTAAGGAATAAGCACGCCGATACTCATTCAAACCATTTAAACAGGGAGAAGTCCCGAAAGTGAAATCTGTTTTTCAGCCTCCACTGAGATCGCTCTTAGATTCTTGCCCAAAGTACATGTCAATTCTGAGTAAACCACAGTCCCAGAGACATGCAGAAAACTGTGAAATGGGGAAGCGCTGAGAGCCACCGTCAAGCACACAGTCATAACAACTTGATTTAAATTTAGCCAAAGCTGAGTTCTCCAGAAACTTACTGCAGGAAAAAAAAAATTCTAGGAAAAATCTATTTCTGTTATTTTTAAATGTAGATATTCAAATGAGTGCGTTATCCCACACTGGAACAGATACTTCCAGGTGATCTGCAGCAGTGGAAGGAACTTGGGTGGCAGGGGCAGAGGGTGATTCGCTTAGTGGTAGTTTTAGCACCAGATATTTCCCTTCCCCGAAAAGTTTGCTCTGCCTTCCCCTCTCCTAGAACTTGAAATACCCTTTTAGAAGGCTTGTCGGTATATTTCTAGGAACTATTCAGTTCAACTGAAGTTCAGTTACATTAACTTTTATTAGCTAATAGGAATAAGATGTTAAGAGACTCATTATAATAAACGTCACCTTTGTACTGATTAAAGAGGAGCAGTTAAGTTTTGGTAAAACAAGGTACGTGAAAAAAAAAAGGCACATGAAAGACCTGACCATCCCATCCACTTTGCTACTGGAATTCTCCTCCTAGAATACAGAGCTGACTATGTCACAGCTCCACCTCACATTCTTTTGATGACTCTATCTCCTACACAATAAATATCAAATTCCTTAAGGCAAAGGGTGTTTGTCTTACCCAAGCAGGAATGCTCCCTGCCCTTCCCCCACCCCAACTTTCCCACTTAGGAGGCAAATTCTCTACAGCATTTGAACCAGGACCAGAGCACAGAGACCATACTGCTTCATTAGATTTCCCTTCTTTAAAAATCTGAAAGAGTTTATAACATCTGAGTGACGATCAAAAGGAATTTTTGCAAAATTTCTTAGGAAATAATATGACTGATCTCAAAACAAAATTACTGAACAGTGTGTTAACCAAGCATCCGTTGAGACAAAGTATATTACTAACGCGATCCATGCAGGTGTTAACTATCACCCCTCCTCAGCCAGCATCCTTCGTTTACACGGTCATCGCTCTTTGCCTCACATGATTCATTGTCTGCAGTTCACTTTTGGAAACCTTCATCTGTCCACGTGAGATTTGTTCTATTTTGTCTGCAGTTTCTCAGACCTCCGTCCTGAAAATTCAGGCTTTCTGCCTCAACTACAGAGGATTCATCAACTCCCATTAATCTATCTCTATAATCTGCTCCAACTTTTTATTATTCTTGACTCTGGACAAACCCCATGAGGCACGGAAACAGCAGGTTCTGCCTTGCAGGATCCTGGGTAATGGATTTGACTGAGACTTTGCTGTTTGATCGTTTTATACCCACTGCAGATGGGCTACATTAACAGGCTTTCAAAGCCCTTCAATACTTGGCTCCTCCTGCTGTTCCATCCTGTCTCCCGTTACCTCCCTCTTCATCCAACTGCCCTTGGGCACATCACATGATCACTTCTGCTGTTCCACGTTTATATCTATAACGACAGCCACTTATTGAGGACTTACAATGTGCCGTGAGCTATTAGGAAGGGAACATGGTGTAGATTTAGATTGAGGTTTAAATTTGGGCTCTTATCACCTAATAAATACCCTGGTGACCTTGGCCAAATCTTTCCAAGCTTTCAGTTTCATCTTTTAGAGCTTGCATTTCCTGTCTGCAAAATAGAAATAACCTACCTCATGGTTTGAGGATGTATATTTATATCTGTATCCATATATCTGATACATACATCCAGATAGATAGATAGATAGATAGATAGATAGATTGATAAACTATATACATGACATAGATATAGATATGTAACTGCTCATCTCCTCATGTTTACTGTCTGCTTTTATTGTTTCTTCCTTTTTCTGGAATACTGTTTGCCTCCACTCTCTACCTGTCAAAACCCTACTCATATTTCAAAGCCCAGCTAAAACGCCACCTTCTCTAAGAAGCCTTCTGAGATCTTGCAAGTTGATTTCCTAAGGGTTCCCACAGTCCCTTCTGATGGATTTGGTAACCTGTTTTTCCAGGGTATGTGGTCTTAGTATAATAACCATCACAACCATCACAACCAGCTTTTTTCTGATCCTGCCCCTGCCTGCAATTGTAGCAACTCCTCCATTCAACCTTCTTCCCCCAACTACTTCTAGCCTCAAGGAAGCATTTTATAACCCCTCAGATGTCCTTGACCCCAGGCTCTTTATGCTTTCCCAGGTCTGTGCTTTTCCTTCAGAGCACTTACCCAATGAAATAATCATACATGCAAGTGTGAGTAATATTTGTTTGCCCCAAGCGGACCATCAGCCATTTGGGGCAGGCACCAGTGTCTGACTGGCTGGTCCTTGCACCCCTATCCCTAAGGTCTAGTCCAGTGTCTGGCACATGGCTCCATGTAGTGCCTGAGTTTTGCTCATCTGCAGTCAGCCTTGCCCTCTGGGGTCTTTTATTTCCTCCCTTCCTGTTCTACTGCCTGTGATGCCATCTGTCACTATGAGGGCGAAATTGCTGACACCTCCCAAAGAGAAGCCTTTCAAAGGCACTTCTATCTCCTGAGGCCACCAGGTGGCCTTGATGATCATAACGGCAGGTGCACTCTGTCCTGTCTTCTTTGGTCCAGCTTCTGGCTGGACTTTACAGCTGCTTAGAAGAGTCGGTCAGTGCCCTGTCCATCGGGGCTCCAGCAAAAACGCCAGAGGGAAGCAAAGTTGTTCCACCAGCAAGGACACAATGTAACAGTGGGCAGTAGATATCCCCATGGACATGTTATTGATGGAAGGATTTTCTCCACTCTGGCCTTGCCCTTTAAGTCTCAGGGATGTGCCTGACGGCCATGCTGACCTCTCTTCTCTCTCTCTTTGTGATTACTTGTCCACAAAAGGCCTTTCAATTCATTGGGTATTTAGACTTGTACCTTAGGACCTCCGGGCACTCTGAGACAAACCCTATCCTAGGGCATTGTCAGGTTTTTTGCCACATAATCACAGTGCTTGATACACTCGGTATTTTATTACAGTCTGCATAGGTATCTCCCTGCATTTTTAATTCCTTTAAGAAAGTTACTGTATCTTAATTGTCTTTGCAGCTCTCTCTGCCTCCCCCCAGCCCCATCTCTGAGCACCTAATCAAGGTCTTGCACGTATTAGTTGCTTAATAAATATTTGTTGTATGGGTTGGTGACTCAGCAGATGAGTGGTTATCAAGACAGAGATCCTCGGAGTCAGCATGAAACCTCAGAGGGGGTGGAAAAGGGGAGGACAGAGAGCCAAGGAGCGGCCGGAGGTGATGCCTCTTCAACCTGCAGCTGTGTCTGCGTCTTCCCCACTCCTCCTGCTCCCCACGATGAAAACGAAGGAAGCTGTCAATCTCTGCCTTTGGAGACTTCAGCCAAAATCGATACTTAACGTTTACAAATCATTTCTTTCTATTTATGTACAAGTCTCACACAGAGAAAAGGAAGGAAAGAGGAGAGAAATAACCTGAGACTTACAGCTGGGGAGGGGTCGACATGAATTAGCCAGATGTATTGCCCAGATGTGTGGACTAGCTAAGGTCACTCAAGTTCCCCAATATCAGGGAAGGAGGCTTTTACTATACTAATGGAGCCATACATTTTTCTCGAGGCCTACTATTTCAAAAATACATTTGTCTAGAGTGGGAGCTATTTTTTCAGCTTTCTGTTTGCACGCACAGCCGCTCTGTTCTAGCAGACAGAGTTTGCCACCATTATGCAATAAGTCTTTCACTTCTTTCGAAACATAGCGTCTATTTTTACAGCTCCCACTCTGCGGTGCATGTTAAAGTCCCAGAAGGCGCGTGCAGAGACAGTAAGGATTTGTGTCCCAGCCCTGCCACCGCTCAGGAGTTGCTGTTGTCCCTCCTTCTTCGCTCCTTCATGGTTTTGCACGTGGGGAGCTGTTTAACTTCTACTGGATCAGAGTTTCCTAATTAGAACATGATTTTGTCTCATTAAAGTGGGTATTCTCTATGGTTGAAGGCTTGAAAGTTTGGATTTCTAGACAGTAGGACAAAAATACATTTCTCTTCCCCATCCTTCCTTTCTGGGAAATCTTAAGCTGTTTTTCTACCGGCTGCAGCATTTGCCCCTGATGACATGCCCTTGATGACAGGTTTGGAAACCAAGCCGACTTCTGAAAAATGGACAAAAAAATCCGTCTTTGACATGTATTTGACTGTGTGGTGTTTCTTAAGCCTTCTTGAGAAAGGGATGACCTGAAGTTAAAATAATGAAATCTGAGTTCTATATGGCCTCAACCATCCTTCTAATTTACTGAGAGTGCTTACATCTTTAGTCTACGCCTTTGGTTCCCCATTTGAAAGAGAGGTTCTGAATTTCAAGGTAGATGATGGTCTGACATAAATTCTCAAGCACAACAATGTTCTTTCTCCAGTTGGGGCTAGAAATAGGACACATGTATTGGAAGCAGGACCAAAAATTTGTCCCTAGTTTCTCACAGAATTCCATAGAACCTTCTCAAACAGTGTCCTAATCCTATCAGCCAAAGGAAGAAGGTTTAAGGGAAATAAAGGTTGTCCTTGAGACAGATTTACCTGCTCATGGTTTCATATATTTAGGTGTGTCACCCTCTCCACCTAGGCCACATACTGACAATTCCTCATGCATTTTCCCGACAATCTAACGCTCTTTGGCGGGGAGGAAATTGCATCACAAACTCTGTCTCACCAGGTGTGCGGAATTGAGCTGTGCTTACACCTGCGCCTCCTTTGTGATTCTCTGTAACCTTCGCCCTCCTGTAGCACCGGACTCAGAGCCTCATGATCTGGTTCAGTGGTGCCCAATAAAAATAAACATGGGCCCCATCTGGATTTTAAATTTTTTCTAGTAGCCACATTCAGAACAGTAAAAGGAGGTAGGGGAGGGTATAGCTCAGTAAGTAGGAGGTCCTGGGTTCAATCCCCAGTACCTCTATTAGAATAAATAAATGTTATTACCTCACCCCCAAAAGAAGCAGGTGAAAATAATTTTAATAATATATATAATATTTAATGATAAATCCAAAAGATTATCATTTAAACTTGTAATCAATATGAAAGGTTTCATGTGATATTTTGCATTCTTTTTTCCATTCGAAGTCTTGGAAATCCAGTGTGTATTTTACCTTCACGGCACGTCTCAATGCAGACAAGCCACATTTCAAGCGTTAAATCAGCTGCATGTAGTGGCTACCTTACTGGACAGCGTGGATACAGAACATTTTTATCACAGCACAAAGTTCTGTGGGATGGCACACAGCTAGCCCATTCAGGAGGATGTTTATCTAGAAATTGGTCTTTCTGAAGAAAACATTACCTGTCATCTTTACTTTCCAAGGAGCCTTAGGCAGTGTCTTTCTTGTCAGCAGAAAAACAAGAAAGCCCATTTCTGATTTTTTGGACCAGTTTTTCTTTCCCTCAGGGCTCAAACTATACTATAGTTTCCTGAAAGCAAAGAAAATATAGTCAAAAGCTCTCTGCGAGCCTCCACTTATCTGCTACCTAGAGCATCAGTGGTGCGCCTCTCAGTTACTCCCTGGAGAGAATGAAAGTTAATTTGCCTATCATTGCCTAAAGTACCCAAGCATCATTTTAAAAGGGCCTGCCCTCCAGCCACCTTCAAAAAACTGGTTTGCTTGTAAATGCTTGACCATCAACTGTCTCAAGGAAGAAACCCCAATTTGTAGCTTTTGCCAACTTCTGTGGTGTACACACTCCCATGGTGATCGATTTCAAGCTACCAACATGACAACTCTGAACACCGGTGGGAGGTGGGGGCCAGAGGCTCACGGTCTGGTAGAAGATGGCTCCAACCCATCGCTGGAGCACAATGAGATTATGTGGACTTTCCCTCCCACCATTTTCAGCTGCCTATAGAGTATATATCTTAGAATATCCTTCACATACAAAGCAATAATGTCCAAAGACCTCAGTGTGTTGGGTAAAAGTGAGAGCTGAAGCATAGCTGAATTTAGTAAGACAGCTCACAAGTTATCTTAACAACACGTGTAGAGGGTTAGAAACTTAAATCATGCTTATACTCCACATCTATACTCCTAATTAGCAACACAGATCTCATCAATATTACTCTGTTTAAATGCAGCTGAATGTGCTAAGTGAGGTAAGTCAGAGGAAGAAAGGTACTAAATGATATCAGTTACATGTGGAATCTAAAAAAGTTAAAACCTGTGAAAACCAGACACTATAATGGTGGTTACAGGGGATGGTGGGTGGGGCGGAGTAAGAGTCACGATGTTTAAGGTACCAACTGCTAACGAGTGGTAGATAAACTACAGAGATCTGATGCACAGTATGATGAATATAGACAATAATATTGTACGATAATTACACAATGTGATAAATATCACTACAACAGCAATTATATTGCAATATATATACATCAAAGCAACAGGCTGCGCACCTTAAACTGATACAGTATTACATGTCAAATTTATTGAATTAAAAAAAATGAGGCTGAGAGTGCGATCAGCTTTCATTAGCACCTTTTTATTCTGGTCAGATGACAACTGTACTACCTATTGTTCCATGAAAAGAAACAACAGCAAATACATAAATAGCTTGAGAGTTTATCTGAATTTCTCATGGATCCATTCTTCCAGGGAGGAAACAACAGTGTGTGCTTCATGAGGCTGAAACAAATGTCAAGGCAAGATAGCCAATCTTAGATGCACCACATAGCGTGTGGGACGGTAAGTTATAGAATCTAAAATGCCTCTGACAAGCCATAGGATCTTGGGGAAGCCTTTAAAACTACTCAGAGCCTCATGTTCCTCACCTACAAAATTAGGGGTTGGACTAGGTCCGTGTGTTCCAAATTTTAGTCATTCTTATATGTGACTATTACTATTTTTGTCATTTCCATATGCCACTTGCACTATTATTTTCTTAACATTTTTCTTTAATCACCTTACCTCTTTTTTCTTAACTACTGAGCCTTTTCCTAAGTAATAACATCTATGAAATCATAGCTTCAATATGCTAGTTATGTTTTTTTCCTAAAACTCATTTATGTACAAACGTAACTGTAACTTTAAGCAATGTGTGTGTGTGTGTGTACGTGTGTACTTTCTAAAATTATCTGGTATACCACCTGTGCTAGCATCCTGCAGATCCCTGTGGGTCCCACAGCATTGCAGGCTCACGAGCTGTCATAATCTCAGCTGCTTCAGTGCTTACTGTGGAAATCTCTGGATTGATTCGCATTGCCGTGACACTTGTCAATCAAGAAGATGAGTGAAACTGATGGATGATCTAGCCCTACTGTCCAGGTCTTTCACTGCAGATACACATGGTTTGAGACTTCTATTCTGAAATGCATTTGCTCCTATACCAATATAACTTTCTCATTCCATCAAGCAGCAGAAAGATCTGATCAAAAATTTAAATGAACGCATTTTGCATATAATATTTTGTCTCTCACTATTAAGCTCAGTAAATAGGTTGAAATCTGCATATAAATCGCTTATATTTGCCTAGATGTCTCTATGGGGGCTGCCGCGATGGTGCTTTAAATATCACGTGAAATTTTGAAGTGATTGCTGGGTATGGGAACGACTATGGAATTATTTTTATAAAAAGAAATTAGGAATTAGAAAGCAGGACTTTCGTTAGAGTTGATGTGGCTTAAATAATTTCAACCAGATGAACCGTTGTCAACAATTTGCATTTAAAATATGATTAATTATGTTAGTCTGTCTGCTATTATACTGGGAAATTAAGATACCATACATGTTTATAATAGGAAATTTCTCAATTGTCTTTTTTAATCCACTATGAAGCTGCACATTTATTTCCACAGGAGGAAAGAAAAACATATTGTGCTGGTAGGTAATACCAGTCTTTTCTAGGATTAGAAATCAGTGGCTGGTTTGTGGGATTAGTGACTTCTGTTCTCAAATGAAAACCAGATGGGCAAACCCGACAGCATAAACAGCTAAGGGGAAAAATAGGCAGAAAAAGTCACATTTGATCATTACATTTGTTGTTACACCTTCTCTTATTTAATGAGATAATCAGGAACTTGGTTTGAAAGATAATGTAACTCCTGAGCTCTGATTTAGCTCGATAAAAGTTCAGACTCTATTTTGTTCTGGAATAATTAGGTAACAATATGATAATCAAGTAGTTCTTTTTATTAGAAACAGAAAATTCTTGCCCACAAAACTATGAGCAAATGTTTAGGCCATTGTTCATTTAAATGTATAATAATCAGTTTAGGTATCTATTTATACATTAAAAATAAGATAAACAAATGTAGCACCTGACCTCTATTGTGAATGTATTACCAATGTCTATGTAATTACTGAACATACATTTTAGTAATATTTGGTGTTTTAGCACGAATGCCAGGAGCTAATTTACATCTACTTACAAACTAGAGAGTAGAAACAGTTTCTGTGAATCGCTCAGTATTTTAGAGAACGTGAGACTGAAGAAATAGTGCACAGTTTGCCATTTAATCCTGGCAATTTGTCTAGAATCCCAGATTCATTGGCTGGTGCAGTCATCCGCATTCCATGACAGTTTACCACGAGTTGGCTTCTGGGCTCAGCTCTTTGCCAGCATTATCCCATGATTATCCCCACTTTTCAAAAGAGGAGACTGAGGCCCCAAGGGCCAAGGTAATTGCCTGGGTTCAGGCAGAATGTGACAGAGCTGAGTTTAAACATAGATGACCTATAGCCAGGCTGTCCCCACTGCGTGCCAAACCCTCGGCTGAGTGCCGGGAACGCAGTGATGAGTAAGACATGGGTGCCGGGTTTAAGGAGATTCTGCAGCCTTTCACTCAAAAACTTAGAGTTGGAAGTCACCACGGGAATTGTCTGGCCACACCCACTTTTATCCCAGATTTAAAACAAACAAACAAAAAAACAGTGGCCTACAGAGGGCAAGTGTCTTATCCTCAGTGTATGTGGTAGAGAAGTGTATAGATAAAAATAACGAATTGGTTGTTTCAAATGCTGACAATAACATTGACTACAGTATCTCTGTGGCTTGAATATGTACAAACCGATACTTTGGCCCATTCTTTGCTCAAATATGGTAAGAGTATGGATGTCAATGAGTGTTGTAACTATGGCTAAAATGGAGATTAAGAATATAAAATGGGGGGAGGGATAAATTAGGAATTTGGGATTAGTAGATATAAACTACTAGATATAAAATAGATAGACAACAAGGACCTACTGTATAGCACAGGGAACTAACTATATTCAATATCTTGTAATAACCTATAATGGAGAAGAATCTGAAAAAAGTCTATAACTGAATCACTTTGCTGTACACCTGAAATTAACACAACATTGTAAAGCAACTGTATTTCAATAAAAAAAAATTTTAAGGAACATAAAATAATTCCAGTTAATTCAATTCAGCAGATAGAAACTGAGTGCCTGTGTGCTGGACACAGAGGTAACTTGCTGGGTGAATAATGATGAACAAGCCGCACAGGGTGGGGGAGACAGGTAATTAATATCATTACTGTACAGTGTGATAAGGGGAGGTTCGCGGTGTTATTGGCACACAGCAGGGACACACTTAGCCCAGCAAAGGGAAGTCAGAGTAGGGGAGAGTGTTCAGGGAGGGCAGAGAGGAGACAGGTGATCCAGGTAGAAGGCTGTTTGTATACCCTGCCCCCTCGAGAGACAGCTGGACCTGTTGAAGGTACTTGAGCCAGATTCCTTCCATTTGCTCCTTGACATCTGCTTTCCACACTTTGCCCCCTTATCTTGGAAAGGAGCCTGACTTGCAGGGGCAACACTGGTGAGCTCCAAGGTGCTCTATGGCTGCCAGTTAGGTTCAGCCAATGGGGAGCCACAGGAGGAGACTTGGATGGAGGAGGGTAAGTGAGTTCAGGAACTTGTGGGGTGGTTCCTGGCTGGCTGGTGTTGTCCTGGGACACCTCTCCACTTTCTCCTCCAAGACCCTGTAAGTGCGCCCTCCTTCAGGTGATAGCAGCCCTCAAGCATTGTACTGTCTCTGTAGTTTTCTGACACCCCACCCAGGCCTTTGTAAGCAGCCCCTTTGTTAATCCCTCCCTGAATTATCTTCATTTCCTGTGCAGGGATTCCTGAGAGGGAAGAGGCAGGAATGGGGAGTGGTTTCGGTGGGGTTAGCGGGGTGTGTAGGGACAGATTGCTGAGAAGGTTTCTAATCTAGGTGAACAGAGTTTGGAATGTAGCCCAGCAGCTGGGATGAAGGAGAACGTTGCAGGCACAATAGGAGTTTGGGTTTTATTCTTTTTTTTTTTAATTTTAATTTTTAATTTTTTATCAGTCTTTTTTAATTGAAGTATAGTCTCTTTACAATGTTGTGATGTTGTGTTAATTTCTGGCTGTACAGCACAGTGATGCAGATATGTATATATATATTTTATATATATATTCCTTTTCATATTCTTTTTCATTATAGGCTCTTACAAGGTATTGAATATACTTCCCTGCGCTGTACAGTAGGATCTTTTATTTATCTTTTGTTTTATATACATAACAGTATCTGCAAATCTCAAACTCCCAATTTATCCCTCCACCCTCCTCTTTCCCCCCAGTGTAAGTTTGTTTTCTATGTCTGTGAGTCTGTTTCTGTTTCATAAATAAGTTTATTTGTGTCATTTTTTAAGATTCCACATGTAAGTGATATCATATAGTATTTTTCTTTCTCTTTCTGGCTTGCTTCACTTAGTATGATATTTAGTATGATAATCTCTGGGTCCATCCGTGTTACTGCAAATGGCATTATTTTATTTTTATGGCTGAGTAGTACTCCATTGTCTATAGGTACCACAACTTCTTTATCCAGTTATCTGTCGATGGACATTTAGGTTGCTTCTGTATCTTGGCTATTATAAATAGCACTGCTATGAACATTGGGATGCATGTGTCTTTTTGAACTAGTTTCCCCCAGATATGGGGCATATCAGTCTTTGTAGGTGGAGCTGGCTCTTTGGCTGCTGCATCCCACAAGGATAGCCAAGCCTCAGCCAGTAATTACCAGGCACAAGCTGCAGGAAAGGAATGGTGTGAGGTCTGGGAAGGAACTGGTAATATACAGCATTATTCCTGCATCAGGAGAGGCTTGTAAACAGCACAGTGAAGCAAAGCACATCCTTCTAGATAGAAGACAACTCAATGTATTTGTGGTATCAAGGTATTATTGTCAAATGAGTAGAATAGAAAATAATATTTGGAACTCTTCAGGAATAAGAAAGAATCCCGTGGGTAAGGAGAGCTCCCTGAAGGAGGCGGACTATCAAAGTTCATCAAATTGTATACCTGAAATACGTGTAGTTTACTGTACAGGAATCACACCACGATAAAAGTGTTAAAAAAAAGATAAGTGGGGGGAGGTGTATAGCTCAAGTGGTAGAGCGCATGCTTAATGTGCACAAGGTCCTGGGTTCAATTCCCAGTACCTCCCTTAAAATAAAGAAATAAATAAACCTAATTACCCCCTCCTCCCAAAAAGAGATGAGTGGCTTATGCCCCTCTCAGAACTGGTAAGTGGTAGAGTTTTGACTAGAAGTGAATTCTCCCCTCTTGGAATTCTAGACCCTCTACATCATCCCTTCAGAGCTTGGCTCAGGTTCCACCTCCTCCTGGATTTTATTCTTAGAGGGCTGGAAGGGCACTGGAGGATCTTTAGTAGGGATGTGACAAGGTCTGATTTATGTTTTTCAAAGATCGGTGGACTTTGAGTAAAGCAGATTATCCTCCATTATGGGGGGGGACCTCATCCAATTAGTTGAAGGTCTTAATAGAACAAAAACTGATCTCCCCTGAGCAAGAAGGAATTCTGCCAGCACACTGTCTTCTGACTTGAGCTGCAGCATCAACTATTCCCTGGGTCTCCAGCCTGCCAGCCTGCCCTGCAGGTTTTGGACTCACCAAGCATCTATAATCACATGAACCTGTTTCTTAAAATCGATCTTTCTCTCTCTCTAGATAGATATGAAGACATAGAGAGAGAGAGAGAGAGAGAGAGAGAGAGAGGGAGGGAGAGGGAGAGAGACAGATAAAATATATGACCTGTCCTTTTATCATACCCATTTCCAAGATGTCTGTTTGTGTGTTAATGTGTATGTGTATCTCCTGTTGGTTCTGTGTCTCTGGAGGATCCTGACGAATACAGTCAGCAAGTGCCCTTGGTTGGAGGTGGTGGTTTGAATCTGAGCACTGATGCCCTAATCACAGTGAGATGAGGTGGTGGAGCTGGTTAAAGAGCACAGGCCCACGAGTCACAGAGCTGCTCCTCTGCTCACGAATCCCAGGTCACGCACCTCTAGCAGGTCTTTGAGGCGCCTCTGGGGCTCAATTTCCTCCTCTTTAAAAAGGGAGAAGTAATATCTTCCCTGCCCCCAACTCACATGGTTGCTATGCAGATCAAATAAGATAGTGTATTTAAGCACCTTAAAAAATGACCACATACAGACACAACGTATTAAATATTATTTTATTAGGCTTTAATTCTGCCACGCACTTTCTTGAAATAGTGCGTTGGCAGCAGACAGTTTTGAAAGCCAGACAAACACGTGGCATCTATTCACCCATTCAGCAGTTGCACACACTCTGGAAGAGCTCTTTTGCTACTTTAATTCTCAATTTTGAGACCAGGGAGGATGTTGGCTGGAAGGAGAAAGAGGAGTCAAGAATCACGCTAAGGTTTCTGGCTCGAATGTGTGTATGGATAGTGGTGGCATTAAACAAAATAAAATAACCTAGCAAAATTGAATATTGAAAACTAGCTCTCCATCTCAAGGATGCTATCTGATACTAGAGTATGTTACCAAAGGAACAGCATATTTAGGGGTGTGTATTTAGGGTAGCAGTGTTAGCAGATAGAGGGGCCCCTAAATTAGGAAGCCCACCAAATTGTGGGTCCTTGCTGCGAGCTGCAAAAGGATTCAAGCATCAGAGGCTGAGGGATAAGGTAAACAGCTGCTTTATTGCTCAGAAGAGGAAAAGTGAAAAAAGGCACTCGAGGGGGGAAAAGGTGCTCGAGTGGGGAGCCGTCAGCCAAGATGGCCGTGGAGGCAGCTCCAGCCGCAGCTCAGGCCACGTGGACTTTTATGAGCGGCTTCTGCTGGAGTCTGCTGAAGCCTATTGCCTTTCTTTTCCATCCTTGTACAGTGAGCTTTTCCGGTTGTTGTCATAGCAATTGTCAACTGTCCCGCGCTGGTGGGTGTGTGACTCAGCATGCTAATGCATTACAATGACCGTGGAAGGAGGCCACTGGAAGTCAGATCCTCTGCCATCTTGGGCTTTGCAGGTTCTAACCAGTCCTTATTTCTTTTCTTTGCCTCCTGAGACTTAGATAAGAGAAACTGGTTTCTATTCAAGAGAGGGGCAGGGATATGATCCTGGGGGCAACAGCCCTGGTAACCAGGACCCTGCCCCAAGGCTACACTATTGTTTCTTGTCTCTGCATCCCCTCCCTTCCCTGATTAGCAACTATTTGAATCTGCCCTTTGAAACTCAGGGGAGATCAAAGAGTCTGAATGAAGCCTATTTTTTTGTTTGTTTGTTTGTTTTACGAACAAGAAACAGGGAACATGGAAAGATTCGTACTGGGAAGGACCCCACAGGGTCCTGCTCAGCGGCAGGGGCAGTGGAATGCACGGGGTGGATGGTGAGTTTTAAATGGAACCTGTTGCATTTGCAGTGTTTATGGAACATCTAAATGATCACATGCAGGATAACTCAGAATGCAGATACAGGCTGGAAATAGGGATGCTAAGAGGGGCAGCTAACATTTCATGTGTTACATCCCATGTGCCAGACACTGTACTAAGCATGTTGGGTGTATGATCTCATTTAATCATCAAACAGTCCTGTGACAGCAGTCCTTTTGTTACACCCATTCCCGAGATTCTGCAGCTAGAACATGGTTAATTTGGGGTTTAAGTTCAAACAATCTGGCTGGAGGCTTTCAGTTTACAGGCAACAAATAAAGCTACGGGATAAGTGGGTTGGCTTAGCTGGAGTATGTAGTTTAAGCAGAAGGCAGGAACAAGACCATTTACTGGTAAGTCATGAGAGATTTCCTTGGCAAAGATTGAAAGGGAGAGTTCAGAGAGAGAAGAGGAAAGCTGTGTAGAAGGGAGGTGGTGAACTCGAGGGAGGAGCATGTTTCCAGGGTTCCTTCCCCTTTGCAGACAGGGAGGCCAGCTGACGGAGAAGTGTTACATAAATACCGGACTCTGCAACTGGGGAAGGTGTTGGGGGCAGGCAGACCTCTGCAAGAGGGGCTTCAGTGCACGGGAGCTGTGGGAAGGGATTCAGGCTCCATCGTGGGCTTTGAGCCCAGCCAGGGTCACCTGGCCTCTCCCACGCAGAGGGCCTCTGACATGGCGCACATCCACTCATTTCTCTGATGAAGGAATGTTGCCACTAGCTCACTCTCTTTTTTTTTTTTTTTCTTTTCCTCAGCAATTTGTCATTTGCTGTATTTTGTTTTACCACATTCGCAGCTTCGTTGCAGTAACGTGATGGTCTTCGCTACAAGTATGTGCAACTTTGACCCATTTGCTCTTCTTTTTCCTACCTTCAGTAAATTTCATTTGACATGAGAGGGAAGATGTGATGAAGATAAATTTAAGAGTGGAGTTGGGAAGTTAAGGCAGCTCTCAACCTGTTTATCTCTGGAAACCATGATCTAGAGGCAAATTTTTTCATTTAGTTTGAGGGTGCTGCACACACCCAACTATAACGCAAGGCCTCTTTTCCCCACAATATATTCTCTCAGAAAAGAAGCTCTTGCTTGGAGTTAGAATCTTTACAAAGTCACTCGTATTACAGAGGGCCCTCTGAGTTGCTTTGTTTGGAATAGTAACACCAGAGGGAGAAGACATTGTTTTTTTATTCTTAAAGTGGTAAGTTACTGGCATCGCTTAAAAAGAAAAAAGTTTAACCCAGATTTAGTAATTATTGATAGTAAAATGATCTCTCAATTACATGTGTTGGAAATTGTGGGAAATGAATCTTTTCAAAACTCTTTAAGAAGTGAGATAAGTCAGACAGAGAAAGGTAAATACTGTATGGTATCACTTATATATGGAATCTTAAAGAGCCAAATTCATAAAAACAGAACTTGCAGTGGTGGTTCCCAGGGACTGGGGTTGGGAAAAAGGAGAGCCGTTGATTAAGGGGGCAGATTTGCAACTAGGAGATAAGTAAGTCCTGGAGATCGATGCACAGTGTAGTGATTACAGTCAACAGTAGTGCTATACTATAAATTTCAAAGTTGCTAAGGGACTGGCTCTTAATTTTCTCACCCTAAAAAAGAAATGATAATTATGTGACATAATAGAAGTGTTAGCTTATCACTGCAGTGGTAATCATATTGCAATACGTAAATATGCCAAATCAACATATGTACACCTTAAACTCACACAGTGTTATATGTCAATTGTAGCTCAAGAAAAAAGAAAAGACAGACATTTTAAGAAGCAGTGAAGTGATCACATTGTGGAGTTCACAAATACTAAATGGCTACTTTTGACTTAGACTACAGTTTCCAAGGACATTATCATACAGAGAGTCCAAAAGTACTGTATCTTAAACAATTTAGAAGGAAACAAAGGTGATGTGTCCTGAAAAACTCTAGAAAACTCAGAAAGTGACTCCAATGATGACAGATATGGTAAAGCATAAAAGGACTTTGAATAAAATTGTCACATGAGAGTTTATAACATGAGATTTTAAATATACATAATTAAAGTAAATATTATAAGTAGACATTTGGCTAGTCCATCTGCATTCCTGAAAGTTTATATTACATTCAAATTGCAAAAAAGGCTTCTGTTTTATATTTTCTCATAGAGTATTGTCCATATATACAATTGCCTCATATTTGGGCATATAAGGCCTGCCATAAGTCACGACATCAGCTGGGCTCAGTATTCATAGATCACTGCCTCAAGCACAGCAAAGAAAGAGCTGGGCTTCTCAGGCAGAAGACGCAGCTCCTACAGGCCATCCCCAGGATGGCTTGTATCACAGAGTGTGGTGGATGGTCCACAATGTGCCTCCTAAATTTGATTCACTGTTGGCAGTGGCTGCTGGCAGCATTGCCCAGATGGAATTGCCGAGGCTGAAGAGAGCTGTCTCACCCAAAGTCATGCTCCTCTTCCAGGGCAGCCCACAACCACGGATGGTCACTATGGGATAGAGGCCCCACTCCAAGGCCCCAAGTCAGAACAACTCTGAAGGGCCATCCAAGTTCCCGAGCACCCTGTGGGGTCGGCTGAGACCTAGTGGGGGCCACACCGCCGCCCAGCTTCTCCTCTTCCCAGTCTTCCATCCTTCCCTTCCCCTGCAGGTGTTCATCTCAAGAGCACTCCCCAGATAAATCTCCGGCATGTCAATTTCTGCCTCAAAAGAAGAGGAGAACCCAGCAGCCAAAATGCTGAAGGAAATAGTGAAGATTGTGAATTTGTTTCCCTCGAGTTCACAGAGTATAAGCTTCTGTTTGTCAGGCGACACAGAAGTGGGCAGTGAATAGGGAGTTTGCTTTTTCACACTAATGCATGTTGGCCATTGGGTTGGTGGGGGTGGGGGGGAGTGCCCGTAACATTTTTCAGTGAGAGATGGGATGAAATTATTTCTTTACCACAGCAAAGGAAACCATAAGTAAAACAAAATGACTACCTACAGAATGGGAGAAAATTTTTACAAATGAAACCAACAAAGGCTTGATCTCCAGAATATATAAGCAGCTCATATGACTTAATAAGAAGAAAACAAGCAACCCAATCCAAAAATGGGCAAAAGACCTAAACAAGCAATTCTCCAAGGAAGAAATACAAATGATCAATAGGCACATAAAAAATGCTCAATATCACTAATTATCAGAGAAATGCAAATCAAAACTACAATGAAGTATCACCTCACACCAGTCAGAATGGCCATCATTCAAAAGTCCACAAATGACAAACGCTGAAGAGGCTGTGGAGAAAAGGGAACCCTCCTACACTGCTGGTGGGAATGCAGTTTGGTGCAGCCACTGTGGAAAACAGTATGGAGATTCCTCAAAAGACTAGGAATAGACCTACCATATGACCCAGGAATCCAGCTCCTGGGCATATATCCAGAAGGAACCCTACTTCAAAATGACACCTGCACCCCAATGTTCATAACAGCACTATTTACAATAGCCAAGACATGGAGACAGCCTAAATGTCCATCAATAGATGACTGGATAAAGAAGACATGGTATATTTATACAATGGAATACTATTCAGCCACAAAAGCCGACAACATAACGCCATTTGCAGCAACATGGATGTTCCTGGAGAATGTTATTCTAAGTGAGGTAAGCCAGAAAGAGAAAGAAAAATATCATATGAGATCAGTCATATGTGGAATCTAAAAAAACAAAACAAAACAGAAATACAAAACAGAAACAGACTCATAGACATAGAACACAAACTTGTGGTTGCCAAGGGGGCAGGGGATGGGAAGGGACAGACTGGGATTTCAAAATGTAGAACAGATAAACAAGATTATACTGTATAGAACAGGGAAATGTATACAAGATCTTGTGGTAGCTCACAGTGAAAAAAAATGTGACAATGAATGTATGCATGTTCATGTATAACTGAAAAATTGTGCTCTACACTGGAATTTGACACAACATTGTAAAATGACTATTACTCAATAAAAAAAAGTATTAAAAAAAAGAAATTATTTCTTTACGACACTAATAGTGTTAGTGAAGATGTTTTTATATTACCAACTGGTTTGTCTAGCTGATTTTTCCACTAATCATTTCAGAAACCAACACTACAATTCTTAAGGCAGAGAACCAGATATTAGATTTTCCTAGGAACACAAATACAAGTCCAAATGATTTCAACAGAAGTGTTTAAAGATTTCTCAATTTTATACTTGATTTTTTAAAAAATTGTTGAAAACATAAGAAAAAAATGTAATATTGAGTATGTTTTAAATACACCCAATGTCTAAATGTTGCAACAGAACCTAAATAATAACTATGACTTACAAATAATAAATAAATATATAAAAGTGAGTTCAACCACATAAGCCATTAGGGAAACTAAAATTCAAACCATAATAAGATACTATTATACACCCTCCAAAATGTCTAAAATAGAAAAAAAAAAAAAAACTGACAGCACCAAGTGTCAGAGCAATGGATCCTCTGAGAAAATTCTGGTGGACTATGTGGTTGGTAAAACTACTGTTGGAATCATCTTGATCCACTATTTCTAGGGCATTATCAAATTTTTTGAACTTTTCAAGGAACCAGCTCTAACCTCTGTTGATTCTATGTTGTTTCTATTTCCTTAATTTCTCCTCTTACGGTATTTATCTCCTTTCCCTTTCTTTGGATTTATTATGCTGTTTTTTTCCCTAACTTCTTGAGAGGGTTGCTTAGCTAGTTGATTTTTAGCCTTTTTATTTTTTCAAACTGATGCATTTAACAATAAAAATATTCTCTTAACACTGCTTTAGCTGTATTTTACAAATTTTGACATGTTGTGTTTTCATTATTGTTCACGTCAAAATATTTTCTCTTTTGTGTTATGCTTTATTTTTAACCTATGCTAATTAAGAACTATGCTCTTTAATTTTCAAATATTTTAGGGATTTCTAGGGTTTTTTTTTTAAAGAAAATGATGAACTTCTAATTAATTCAATTGCAGCCTGAAATGCTGTGTATGATTTTAACTATTTTAACTTTATGGCCCAACTAATGAACAATTTTGGTAACTTCTCCATATATAGTTGACAAGAATGTGTATTCTACAGTTGCTGGGTAAAGTGCTCTGTGTATGTTAAGTTTCTTAACTCATGCTATTCAAATAATTTCTAGTCTTACTGATTTTTCTGTCTATTGCTTTCTCAGTTACTAAGTGGAGTATATTAAAATTTTTCATTATGCTAATGGGTTTATCCATTTCTCCTTTTAATTTTTTCTTACAGAGACATATAACTAAATATCCCTCATTATCTCCAGTAGTACTTCTTGCTTTAAAGTCTACTTTGACTAATAGAAGTAAAACTATATCAATTTTCTTCTCATTGTGTTCATATGGTATGTATTTTTCTATCCTTTTACTTTCATCTTTTCTGTATCCTTATCTTTATCCTTAAGATGTGACTAGTTTGAGCAGTGTGTTGTTTTAATCTAGTCTCAAAATTTTTTTGTCTATTAATTGGAAAATTTAGTCAGTTTATGTTTAATGTAATTACCAATGTATTTGGATTTAAACCTACAATCTTACTATTTGTTTTCTATTTATTCTACATGGTCTGTGTTTCCTTTTCTCTCTTCCTTGTCTTCTTTTTCATTAATTCCATTTTTATTATTACATTTTCCAGCTCTCTTCACTTGTTATCTATACATTTTTGGGGTTCTTTGCGGGGGTAGGTGTTGTCTATTCACATATATATATCTCAAGCCCCACAAGACATTGTAATTATTGCTTCATACAGTAAATATTTAAATTTATGTACATATTTATCATTTGTTCTTTTTTTTCCAAATACCATCTAGGATCATATTTCTTCTTTCTAAAATTTTCTCTTTCATATTCGCATTACAGAAAGTTTGCTGCTATAAAAGAAAAACTCAGTTTTTGTTTGCCTGAAAATGTTTTTATAGTAGCCTCATTTTTGAGGACTGTATTTGCTGGGCATTGAATTCTAGGTTGGCAGCTATCTTCTTTCAGCCCTTGGAGAATATCATTCCATTGTCTTCTGGATTCATTGCTTTTGTTGAGAAATCACCTGTAAGCCCTATAGTATTGCTTCTTTGAAACTCATATATAATTTTTCTTCTGGATGCATTTAAGATTATCTCTTTGTATTTTAGCAGCTTTACTATCAAGCATATGTCTATATAGATATAATTCTTGAGTGTTCATAGTTCTTGAATCTGTGGGATAACTAACATATCTGCTTACCTTTTCATTTTCTCAGCCACACTCCACTCCAAACACCAGGCTTACCTCTCTTGGGTTTTCTCTTATTCAGATCTTGATCCTACAAATTAACTCTGCTTTGATATTTCTATGATATCTTTAGAGTTTCTAATGTATGTGTGTGTGTGTGTGTGTGTGTGTGTGTGTGTGTGTGTGTTTTAATATTTTCTTCAGCTTTTCTAATTTTTCTCAGAAGGAGCACTGGAATAAAACACCTCATTAGTCACTCTAAAAGTTTTTATTAATCTTTTAAAAAAGCATTTACCTACAATTGGATATCCATGTGTGTTCTAAGTGGCCATAAACTTGTTTGCAGATATCTAAATGCAGAGAAACACTAGGTAGATGGTTTGATAGGGAGCAAAGGACAATCAGGGATTGACTGGAACACACTTCAAGAATGTTAAATTGTTTGAGTTAGTAGGTGGTAGTAGGTGATGATAAAGTATAGTACAATCATGATTGTGGAGGTAAAAAAAATCATTGGAATTGAGTGTGAGGAAAATTGAGGTAAGGATTTTAGATAGGTTACCCACTTGGAAATCAAGAACCCCTAAAACGACTCTGGTACCTGTAATGGAGAGGGAGCCTGATTTGTCCTTGATGAATATGGGGAATGAAGAGAAATTATATTGATTATTTCAGGAACTCCTCCCCTATTTTTGAAGTGCCTCCACCATGCTAGCCTCTGTCCTAGTAAATGACGGACATGAGGAGTGGTGAAATGCTACACAACTGGATGGCGTGAGGTTCAAAGAGGAAGCAAAGCCCATGTGAGAAGGAATGACTTGGCTGCCACAATGAGAAGTTAAGGACCACACCTGGGCATATATCTGGAGGAAACTCTAATTCGAAAAGATACATGAACCCCAGTGTTCATAACAGCACTATTTACAATAGCCAAGACATGGAAGCAACCTAAAGATCCATTGACAAATGATTGGATAGAGAAGATGTGAGACACACACACACACACACACACACACACACACACAACAGAATACTACTGAGCCATAAAAAGAATAAAACAATGCCATTTGCAGCAACATGGATTGACCTGGAGATTGCAATACTAAGTGAAGTAAGTCAGAAAGAGAGAAAAGTAGCATACGATATCATATGTGGAATCTAAAAAAATGACACAAATGAATTTATTTACGAAACAGAAACAGACTCACAGACATAGAAAACAAACTTATGGTTACCAGGGGAAAGGAGACGGTGGAGGGATAAACTGGGAGTTTGGGATTTGCAGATACTAACTACTATATATGAAATAGATAAACAACAAGGTCCTACTGTATAGCACAGGGAACTATATTCAATATCTTATAATAGCCTATAATGAAAAAGAATATGAAAAGGAATATATATATATATGTATAACTGAATCACTGTGCAATACACCAGAAATTAACACAACATTGTAAACTGACTATATTTCAATAAAAAAAAAAAGAAGTTAAGGGAATACTAAGCCCTTCTCATCCTCACCTCACCCCCAGCTCCCTGCCCTGTCACACGTAATCCTCTGAGAATGAACAACTGCCTAAGAGCCCTATAAAGAACATGCTTGTCCTCCAGGGAGAGCAGGTTCCAGTTATAACTAGGAAGTGGAGGGAATATTTGTGAAGTGATGGAATAGAAAATTTGCTTAGCATTTAATAAGGATTCCAGAGGATAAAATAGAAGGTTTGGGAGAGAGAAGAGTGTGTATAAAAAACACTTCCAGGCCATTTGAAGAGTATGATGATGAAGTTAGGACTGAGATATTTTAGCAATCAGTGCTGAGATCAGTGATGTTTACTCATGACAGTGGGAGACTAAATTGAAAAATGGTTGCTGACAACACAGCATCCTTCAGATAACTTAGAGCCAGAGAGAGCTACAGATGGCCCTAATCCAATTAGGAAATGAATAACATAATAATAGGCATAGTTTTTATACATTATGTACATAGATAGGAATAACTTAGAGTGTAATGATTTACTTATTCAACTTAAATTGCTATAAGAATAACCCCTTAAAGAAAAAGACAGCATCATAGCGTTTGGCGCGGTGCAACACTATTGCATTATATGACATGTATATTGAAGGCGAATAACAGACTGAGCTAAAAAGAAGAGCAACAGTGTTAAAACCATCCTGAATCCCATCAAATAGATGGCTTTCCCATCTCTAGAAAGTAACAAATAGGAGAAACAAGAAAGAATAACAAATACATCGTGGAGACATTAAGAGAGGGAAAGTTTTCCAAAACTAATTGTTGAAAGAAAATGTAGCCTAGAGCAAGAGGCATGTTTGGAAAAGTGGTCACTTCTGAGGAAGTTGCTAATGCATGGGATCCTATTCAAGTTGACACCTTGGGCTTGAGACCATCACTTTGCCTTTGAGATGCCAAAGGCTAAAATGGCATTTCTAGAACAAATGTGATACAAGAATACAGAAAAATATAATGTGTAAGGCACTGTTACATTCCAACCCCCCCATTTTTGTAAACAGTCAAGTTGGTGATGTTCATCGTAGTCAGTTCATGGTTGAGAGTAAACACAAGGAGGGTGTATAAAGGCTTTCGAGATAACATTTCGCAACCAGCATATTCTTTGATTTCTTTTTTATAGACCATGCTTTAAATTTGCTTCCTCAGATTTTTTTTCCTCTGTAAGTTATCTTTAAATAATAAAATCCTTTTTCTTACTAGTATGCACTGCTTGTAATGACTTCAATGAAACATGCAGGTCATTTGGAGCACAGAACTGTTTTGTGATTCACATCATTACAAAATATGTCCCATTAAGATGATGCACAAGCTGAACTGGAGTTAATGAACCTGCATTCTTGCAGGATAATTCAAACTTTAAGGGTGATATTAACTTAAATAAAATAAGAAAGGGAGGGAAAATCAGGTTCATTGTACACCAGAGATCATGATCTTTATCCTCTCAGTTCATAAAAGCATATCTATTGCTCACATTATTCTCAGATCATTATTAGAGTGGTTGTAGAGCACATCTACATGTGTAATTAAGTACCCCTCTGTGGCCATAAAAGAACTGCATGTGATTCCACAGGGAGTGCATATGGCATGTGATTCATAAGCCTAGACGAGAGTGTGTGTACCTTTAACCTTTATGGAATGCTGCGTGGAAATGTGTGGCGTATTCCCAGTCACTGTTCAAAGCAAAGGTGAAAACCCTATTGCCTGTGGCCAAATCCAGCCCCACTGCTTGCTTTGTAAATAAAGTTTTATTGGAACACAGCTATTCCTATCTGTTTACATACTGTCTGTGGCTGCTTTAGCCCTGTAACAGCAGAACTGAGTGGGTGCATGACCCAGAAAGCCTAGAATATTTACTATCTGGCTCTTTAAAGAAAAGGTTGGCCAACTCTCACCCCAAAGAAAAACTTTTGTTTCCTACCTGTGGACCACATGCATCATTGCAAAATGAGTAAAACCTACGTTAAATGAATCAAATATTATTTCAGAGCATAATATTTATATGGTAGGTAGTGTCAAGGTCCTAGGATCCACTCGACCTACTTAGGAATATCAGTCCTTTTTAAAAGCCAATGCTGTGTATTTTAAACCCTCCGGTTGTCAAGAAATCAAATAAATAAATAAATAAAAACAATAGCCACCGGTTTCGTAAACCCTCCTGAAACACAATGTCTCGTGTTCCCCTTCTGGCTCTGTGGCAGCTGTTAACTATCAAATACTATTTCTAGAACTGTGCTGACATCAGTCGATGATCATACACAAAGCTGTTTGGCAGGACATACACTGTGCAAGTTGAGGCTGTTAAAATGAAACAGCTCTGTTAAAATTAACTCTATTCACATCCCAGGGAAAATATCTAAGTTTGCCAAATCAAATCCTTCCTGTATCAGTGGGGAAGAACCATTTGCCAACCTCTAAAAAGGTAATTTAGACACAGGAAAGCAAAATGAAGACACACACACAAAAAGACCCTCCAAAATTAAAATGATAAAACAAGAATTTATTTGACATTGGCAAAAGTACTTCCCAATGTATGAAATTGAATCCAAAACTAAGCCTGCAACAAATTTAACTGACAAGAAAGTCTGCATAATGGACTTGGTTTTATTATTAATGCTAATATGGGTACATTTTTGTTCTATTGTGCTGATGGCAAGAAGAGAAATGCCCACTGAAGGCACTAAAATATCTCCATTCCATTGAAATACTGATTGGAGTTAGAATGCAAACACTTATTCTTCACCTGTTACAAAAAAAAATTTTTTTTAAAGAAAGTGGTATTCTAGAGGCCATTTCAAAATCAGATATAGTTTTGAAATAGAATTTCTTAAAATAACGAAGTGCTACATTGAAAAAATAGTTTGTGAAATTTAAAATTATGTAGATATAATTTTATTAAAATGATAAATATCCTTCCTTACATAATTTTTAATTAGCACCTGTTTAAAATGAATAATTAGCCTCACATAGTCCTTATATTTTGTAGCTGAAGTTTACATTCAGGGCAACCAATCAAATACTGTGTGATATCACTTATATGTGGAAACTAAAAAATAATACAAATGAATGTGTATGCAAAACAGAAACAGACTCAGAGATATAGAAAACAAACTACCTGAGAGGAGAGGGAAGGGGGCAGGGGGAAGTAAGGGGTATGGGATTAAGAGATACGAACTACTCTGAATAAAATAGATAAGCAACAAAGATATATTGTTGGGGAATTATAGCCATTATCTAGTAATAACTTTTAATGGCGTGTGATCTGTAAAAATACTGAATTACTGTGCTGTACACTTGAAACTAATATTGTAAATGAACTATACTTCAGTTAAAAAAAAAAAAAAAACAAATGGTGTAAATGCTTTTTTCTGCCAGCTCACTTCTCCCTGCAAATCAATATTTAAAGTCCTCTCCTTCCCCAGAACCCAAGTCACCTGGGGGATGGGCAGCAGCCAGGCAGGGCTTGTGCCCAAGAATGTTTGCAGTTGGAAGGGCCAAGGGTCTGGAAGCCAGGGAGTTCAGGCTGAGGCTGTGTCAAGCCAGTAAACCAGCTCATCTGAGAAGGAGCAATTGGGTTTTGGAGATCAAGACCAGCGGAAAGTCAGAAACTCTCAGAGGTTAGTGACAGCGAGGAACTAGAATAGAGGGACATCAGCCCTTAAGGTAACATCGGTTGGTGTTTGCTCTTGTCGGGCTTGTTTCTTCTTCTCCACAGCTGCAGAGAAGTGGTTCCAGCTACTTTGCGGGTGAAACTACAGTGGGTAAACCTGGATCCTGGCTACAGCCAGCCTTTAATTACAAGAAAGCTGTTACAGACCTCAGCAAATGCAGAGATTATGTAAATAGCAATTACACCTGTGCTCCAAGCCGGTGAGAATCATTCCAAATTCTCCCACCACTTGCCTTCTCTATTATTAACTTATTTAACCTTTTCCCACTTTCTCGATCAGTTCTGTGGTAGACAGGATTGTAAGATGGCCCCCAAGATTCTCCAGCTCCCTGGATAAGAAACAAACTGCCATGTTGTGAGACGAGGGGGACACATGGTAGGGACCTTAAGGTGGCCACTAGGAGCTGCAAGCAGTCCCTTAGCTATATGGACACAATGAAATGAATTCTGCCAACAACTAGGGAGCTTGGAAGAAGATCCTGAGCCTCAGAGGAGACCCCAGCCCACAGGTTGATTTCAGCCTGGTAAGACCCTACCCAGAGGACCCAGCTAGGCTGTACCTGGATTCCTGACCTATGGAAACTGAGATAATAAACGTGTACTGTTTTAAGCCACTAAGTTTATGGTAATTTGTTACACAGTAATAACACTTTGACACTGTCCAATAGAACTTCCCATCATGTGGAAGTGCTCTATATTGTACAGCTGATATGGTAGCCACTAGCCACATGGGCTACTGGGCATTTGAAATAAGGCTAGTGCAACTGAAGGACTGAATTTTCATTAATTTAAACTTAAGTAGCCCCATGTGGCTAGTGGCTACCCTAGTGGACCAGTGCAGTTCTAGATTAATAGTAACGAAGACAACAATCCTTTGATTTTTTTTTAATAGAAATATAGTTGATTTTAAATGTTGTATTAGTTTCTGGTGCACAGCATATTGATTCAGTTATATACATATATATTCTTTTTCATTGGGTTGTTTGGTTTTTCTTATTGCGTTGTATGAGTTGTTTGTATATTCTGGAAAATAAGCCCTTGTCAGCCTCATCATTTGCAAATATTTTCCCCCTTAACAATCCTTTGATTTTAACACTCTTGATTACCAATAGCTCTCCTCTGAGTTCACTTTCTGAAATTTAATCTAAGATTCTCTAAAAAGACTGTCTGAAGAGCCACGCACGATCTAGCGCCTTCTTTCTAGCTTCAGCTCATTCTCTCCTCTAAGCCACAGGCTTCCCCCAGTCATTGGAGCAATCAAGTTCTTTCTCACCTAAAGTCTTCCTTCCATGAGGACACTCTTGCATTCTTCATCTGTTTAAAACCTGCTTAATGTTTAGATCTCAGGGCAAACGTCACCTTCTGAGAGAAGACTTCTCTGATGCCCTGCATCAGTTAGCTATTGCTAATAATACCTGTGTCACAAACCAAGTCAAAACTCAGTGGCTCAAAAAAAGGATCATTTATTATCGTAGTTAATGCACCCACAGGTCCGCTGGATCATCTGATGTAAGCTGGGCTCACACATGTGCCTATGGGATGGCTGGAGGCTTTGCTTTAAAGCAAGATGGACTACAGCTCTGGGTGTCTCTCTTCCCCCGAGACCAGCAGGCTGACCTGGGCATGTTCTTATCATGGCAATGGCAGAAGTGCAGTGGGAAAATACAAACACACGTGGACTCTGGAGACTTAGACTCAAGAGTGGCACGACATCACTTTTGCCTCCTTCTATTGGTCAAACCAAGTTCTGAGGCCAAAGCCAGAGTTAAAGGTGGGAAGTGCACTCCTCCCCTTTTGTCAGAGGGGTGATCATATGACAAACAGCTTGGATACAGGGAAGAGAGAAGAATGGGGGCCAATGATGTAATTTTCCTTATTTCCTTCATTTAAATTAGATCATTCATTCTTAACATCTCACAGGGAAGATATTTCCTTCAGGGAACTTGTACTTGGTAACTGTGTATTTATGTGTGATATTACTTATTTACTGACAGTCTCCCCCATAAAGCTGTGAGCCCAGTGATGTCAGGTATTGTATTTGTTTGGTTCACTTGGTGTCACCAGAACCCGTGACACTCAATTACCTATTGAGTAAAAATGAACAAAATATCTGAAGAACATTTTAAAAGCGGAGTATGTTCTCATGAGCAGGATCTGATAACAGAGAGTTAAAGGTTGAACAAAATTTGGTCGCTATTATCAGGGCATGAGGAGGTATCATTCGGTGAATTAATTTATGAAAATCAAGAGAAATGACTGAATAATAGGAGAATGTGTGTACATGTCTGTGTATATATGTATATATAAAGCTTGTATGTGTGTATGAATATATGAGGGCAAGAGAGTCAGGGGAAGGAAGGAGGGAGGGAAGGAAGGAAGGCAGAAAGGAAGGAAGGAAGGAAGGAAGGAAGGAAGGAAGGAAGGAAGGAAGGAAGGAAGGAAGGGGTAACTGATAGATTACAGCAGTCACAGACCAGATATATGTATCCTTGGAACTAAAATACAAAAACACTCTAATCATGAATGAGTAATCAACCAGAATATAGCTCACATAGGAGCCAATAATGGAATGATAGACTCTGTGTATATAGCATTGTTTACATTTGAAGATGCTGATTTTCAGTCATACAGGTGTCTCCAGAGGCAACTGTCTCACAAATAGTCCCCAGACCCAGTACACATAAATTTCAGTGTTTACTTGCAGCCACATCAGATGTCCTTATAGACTCTCCTTTTTCTCTTTACTTCGTGGACTATAGAGAATCTCAAAAAATTTTAAAATTCCTCCATCTCTTATTGCCATACTCCAATTATTCTGTCATTTGGGAATTCTCAGCTGTGTTTGTAAAAGATACACAGAAAAGATCACTGAAATATAGTTTCCTTTGCTCTGATGCCGCATTGCTGGAAGGAATGTGGAACCATCTTTGATTTTCACTGAACCTTACAGTTTCAGAGACAAACACAAGTTTTTGGTTTGGTGTCAGTCTAGTTGGTCCTAGATTCCAACAAAGATTTCAGATGTTCCTTCATTCTACTTGCATGCGTGATGTACATATGTCCTTTTTAATCAGGATCACAAATAGCTACAGGGTGTTAACAACATATTACTTTCTTTGCTGCAAGCAGCATCTTGAACTCTGTCTGAGTCACTGGCAACAGTCTAATCCTACTGATGCAAGCCAGCAGGGTGCAGGGTTTCCAAATGCCTTAGAGACAGGTGTGTTGTAAAAGTTGTGCGTTTGCTATTTATACTGATTTAAAACCCACATAAATACTTACTGAGAACCCACTATCTTTTGGTGCTGGAAATACTAAGCTGTACCTCCAGATCCCATCTTCCTGGGGCCCATAATCTAGCAGGTGAAGCAGATGTGTGTAAGCAAGTGATTGCAAAGAGATGTGATGCTTGCCGTAAGAGAGTGATACATAATAAGTCTGTGGGAACTCGCAAGATAAATTGATTAATTTTGCCTGGAGGGCACTCGGAGAGAGAGGTGATGCTTAATCTTAGGATGAGTTGGAATTTGACAAGTGGGTAAAGCATGAAGGGCAGACAGGGCAGGAGATGAAATTTGAGAGATGTCAGGGTCCAGACAACGCAGGACCTACTCTGGTTATATTCAGAAGTCTGGGTTTTACACTCTGGGGCTGTGGTTCTCAAAATGTGGTCTCAGACCACCACCATCACCATCCCTTGAAGACTTCTTAGAAATGCAAATCGTTAGCCTCAGATTCACTGAGTCAGAAACTCTGGGGATGGAGTCCCATTATCTGTCCTAAGGAGTCCTCCTGCTGAGTCTAATGTGTGCTCAACATTGAGAACCACTGCTCTTGGTGATGAGGGGCCAGGAATATGTTAGAGTGGGGAAACAGCCGGATCAAATCTAGATTTTTAGAAAGGTATCTCTGGCCATGATGTGGAGGGTGGATTTGAACTGGGAGAGGGCATGGAGGTGAGTGGAGGCAGTAGACCAGTTAGAAGCTGTTGAGAGTGGATCAGTGGGATCCACCATCTGTAATTCAAAGGGAAGACCTTGCTTTTGCTCTGAGTAAGACGCAGAGAGTCGAAAGGTGTATAGTTTATTGAGACAATTTGCTTCCCATTATCTAAATCAGTGGCCCCTGAGGCCACCGAAGAGTTACTACAAGAGGCTTATGAATCCTTGTACCCACCTAGACTGAATTAACCATGGAGCTCGGTCATATGCATAAATATGCACATTCATTTGAAATAACTACAAATTCATCATAATTTTTTGTTATTACGTATGTTTGCATCAGATACAAAAATATAGGCTAGCACTCTATAGGAGAATCCCAGTAATTTTGGAAATATTGTAGAGTCTTCATATTTGAAAAAGTTCACAATTCTAGATATGGTGTCTTGTGAGTGCTACTCTGTTATAATTATTGGCGATAGAGGCCTGGACAGCACTTTGAAGTTCACCCAGACACTGGAATTTTTTTAAATTAAAATATTGTTAATTTACAATGCCGTGTTAGTTTCTGGTGTACAGCAAAGTGATTTGGTTAAACATACATATATATTCTTTTTCATATTCTTTATTATTATAGGTTATTATGAGATACTGAATACAGTTCCCTGTGCTATACAGTAGGACCTTGTTTTTTATCCATTTTGTATATAGTAGTTTGTATCTGTTAATCCCAAACTCTTAATTTATCCTCCTCCCCTTTCCCCTTTGGTAACAAGTTTGTCTATGTCTGTGAGTTGTTTCCATTGTGTAAATTGTATCACATTTTAGATTCCACAGGTAAGTGATATCCTATGTTATTTGTCTTGCTCTTTGATATTTGTCTGACTTATTTCACTTAGTATGATAATCTCTAGGTCCATCCATATTGCTGCAAATGGCATTATTTCATTCTTTTTTATGGCTGAGTAGTATCCCATTGTGTGTGTGTGTGTGTGTGTGTGTGTGTACAATACCACATCTTCTTTATCCTTTCATCTGTCAGTGGACACTTAGGTTGCTCAGACATGGAAATTTTAATATTATTTTGATTCTCCAATATTTCTTTCTCTTTATGGGGTTGAGTTTGCAAGCTTGGCACTCAAAAGACTGTTTAATTCCTCTTAGTACTTAGCATATGATTAGGGCACTGGCCACCAAGTAAGTGACAATTCTTACATTAGAGCTTTCCAGTCTAAAAAGCGCAAATCTTCCAAAGGTATGATTAGTCGAAAGATTAATTTATTTTATAATGTATAATGTAATTATAATTCTTTTTTACAAAGAAGATATCTCTTTATTAGGACAGATAACAAACATTAAAAAGCAAAGAAGATAGACCCACAGAGCAAAGTACTGTTAAAAAAATACATACCTAAGTACATTTGCAACATTTCTCACCCGTCCTTGAATCTTATCAGTCATTGTTAATCTTTGTTTTATTCTGAAAGCTCTGTAGAAAGTGTCTTTTTCAGTCATTGGAATCCTTATACTTCCAATCAGAGCTTCTAGCTGTTCTGACTAGCACCATAGCTTTCATCAAAGCTCCTGGCCCTCAGAGTCACTAGGATGGGATTTGCTTGTAAGTCTGGTAGGATTCATTAATGAAACAGACTTTCCAGGGCAGATGGCACCCCTGCTCTCAACTACCTGCTGCAAGTTTGAGACCATCAGATCTATCTCATGTTCTATTCAAAATCCAAGACTCATCCTAAACGTCCTTCATTGGGAGCTGGGATGCTTCTTACCAGGAGAGCCCTAACTCTGACTGCTTACTGCTACATCCACTAAAGCTTCACATCTCCTCAAGCTTTGAGTTACCCCATCTTTCTCTCCATGGAACAACCACCATTTACAAAAAAGCACTTACACATAGAATGTGTTTACATCAGTGCAATACTACTTTATATGATGTTTATATTAGGGTTCTCCAGAGAGACACAACCAATAGGATGTATTCACACACACACACACACACACACACACACATGCATACATACACATATACAGAGCTTTTTAAGGAGTTGGCTCATATGATTATGGAGACTGAAGGATAGGCTAACAGACTAGAGTCTCAAGGAATAGCTGATATTGTAGTTTGAGTTCAAAACCAGTGTCGAGGCAGAATTACCTCTTCCTTGGAGTATCTTAGTCCTTTTTTTTTTTTTTTTTTTGGTAAATAGACTTTATCTTTAGAGCAGCTTAAGGTTTACAGCAAAATTTAAAGAAAGGTAGAGATTTCCCACATACCTCCTGCCCCCGTACATGCAGAGCCTCCCCCACTGGCAACATCCCCCACCAGAGTGGGACTTTTTTTTTTACAGCTGATGAACCTGCAGTGACACATCAGCATCACTCAAAAGTCTACACCTTACATTAAGACTCAGTCTTGATGTTGTATTTTCTATGAGTTTAGACAAATGTATCAAGGCTTGTATCCATCATTACAGTATCATGCAGAGTAGTTTCATCACCCTAGAAATCCTCTGTGCTCCACCTATTCATTCTGCATTCAAACACTGATCTTTTAAAACTGTGTGCATAGTTTTGCCTTTTCCAGAAATGTCATACAGTTAAGAATCATGCAGTATGTAGCCTTTTAAGACTGGCTTTCTTTTTACTTAGCATGTACATTTAAGGTATCTCTGTGCCTTTTCGTGGCTTAGTAGCACAGTTCTTTTTAGAGCTGAATAATATTCCATTGTCTGGATGTACCAGGATCTCAGTCTTTTTCCCTTTAAGGTGTTCAGCTGATTGGATGAGGCTCACCCACAACTGCTTTACTCAAAGTTCGACTGATTCAAATGTTAAGCTCATCTAAAAAATATCACAGCAACATATAGCCTAGTGTTTGACCAAATGTCTGGGTACCATGGCCTACCTAAGTTGACACATGGAATTAAACATCATAATGTTCTTTGCTAATAGGAAAAAGCCTATCCCCTGTCCCTTCCCCCTCCTTTTTTTTCTTTCTCTCCTTTTTCTTTCTACTAACACTTCCTAAGAGCCCACTAGATTCCTGATCCTAGAAGCCTACTGATGAAGTTGAGCTGTCTCCTTGGTAACCATCTCTAACCCAGAATGGAATACAAACTGCTTTCTGAAGCAGACTATCTTCTTCAGAGGGATCATATATCCTTTTTCAATTTTAAACTGTAACTTACAAGAACATGATTTTACCATCTCTTTTAAACAGAAAAAAAATTAACAATTTTACAAAGAGATTAATGACTGATGCCACTGTTTAGCTGGTGGAGGCACTAATTTAGATGCTGCTGATTTAGAATTTGTCATGATTTGGTCAGAGATCATCTCAGAGATTACTTTTGTATTACAGAGTTTGTCATGGAAATGAATGGCTTAAAAGTATTTCGGAGGAAAATATTAAACCCACTTTAGAAAATAAACGGTTTTCAAGCCGTTTAGGTGGCTGAATATGTAATTAATGAAACATGTAAGTTACATGACATTTTAAAATAGAATTATTAAGGCAGATCCAAAGATATCTTATTTGTCAAAACAAACTAGAAAAAAAACTTTGTTAAGTCTACTCTGAATTACTGTATTACTGCATTATTGTATTACTCATAAACTTATTTATCACAGGGTTTGCTTTTCTAGAAATGGGACTGCCTCCCATACCAGTACTGGAGGAGATGGGGAAGGCCCATCCCTATGCAGTTGGCACGCCCAGCATTGCTCACTGCCATGCTGCCAGTCTCCCGTCTATTCTTTCTAAGTCCCCAGAAAGGGCACAAGTCTCCCACCATCGTTTCTCCTTATCCCGGGCTGCAACAATGTTCAGGATGCCCATCACAGCATCAAAAGTTCCCACCAAGCCCAATCATCTGCTGATATTCCCTTGTTTCCTCAACCATTTCCATGAAGGTGCCTCAAGCTATTGTAAAACTGACATTTAAACCCCCGGTGATACTCTTCCCTTGAAATCAGGTCCAGTCTTATCACACGTACGCACTGCCAGACATTCATGGGTCAATGCTATTAACCAGAACAGAAAATAAGTGTCAAAAAGAGAGGCCATTGTAAACTAAACAACACGCTACAAAACCCATTCAAGCTGATTGGTTGAGAGTACATGCTTTATAGTACAGTAATGCTCATTGGACAGAAGCATATAGCAGTCTGCCACATCCTCTCTCATTGGCTTGAGAGCACAAGATCTACTCAGCCTGAGAAAACAGGCATTGCCGTAGGCTGTAATGAAGTCTATGTGGGATTACATAGTTTCCTTCTTTAAATTATGAATATGGAATCATTTCAAAGACTGGTAGCTTTATAACAAATTATTGCTGCACATAGTACTCAATGCATGTACATGAAATTGAAAAATTATTTTGTATTTAAATATGTCATTTTTAATGCAGACCTTTCATGGTTTCAGACCTACTGTCTCTTCTGTGCCAATTAGTCCAATAATTACAAAAGGAGACAATATATTTTTGAACAAGAGCAAATTGACTGCTCCTGTCGAATTGTCTCATCTTATGAGGTATTTGTGTCACGCCTATTAGTATATACTTAGAAATTCCTGGTGTCTCATGGCATGGCCGCCTGCTTTTGTAAATAAAGTTTTATTATAACACAGCCACACTCATTCTTTTAGGTCTTGACTATAGCAGCTTTCCCATTGTGAGAACACAGCTGAACAGTTGTGACAGAGGCCATTTAGTCCTCAAAACCTGAAATATATACTATCTGTGTCATAGAGAAAAACCTTGTGACCCTCTGCAATAGACACTTTTAACATCTGTGTCCTTTTAGACAGATAGAGGGAGTTTTCTGGACTTGAAGGATAAATTAGCATAGACTGCTTACCTCTATCTCTGTGAGTCTTCAAAAATAAACTACACCACCGTCCATCTTGAATGTTTTTAAGGAAACAATTGCCTAAAGAAGCAAGGTCCTGTATAAATACACTGTGAGCCGCTTAGGCAATTTTAAATTTCCTAGTAAACACAAAAAGAAAGTAAAAAGGAACAGGTGAAATTAATTTTAGTAGATTTAATTTAACCCATTATATTCAAAATATTATCATTTCAACATGTGACCAATAGAAAAAGTTAATAATACCATTTTTTATGTTCTCTTTTGTTCTAAGTCATCATATCCAGTGTATATTTTATGCTTATTGGACACCTAGATTCAGACTAGCCACATTTCAAGTGCTCAAAAGCCACATGGGGTTAGTGGCTATTCTATTGGTCATTGTAGGCCTGGAAGCAAAGAGAAAGCAGGTGCCCTTTTCCATTCTTTAAAATTTGTTTTTATTGTTCATTCAAGTTTAAAAATTACTTGGGTCTTACAGAGGTAAAGGCAGAGACTGCCTTCTGAAAGACTTAATTCTTACTTAAATATTTATATATTTCTGTAGTTATTTTGCAGAATTCTGCATATCAAAAAGTGCAGTGATAGCGGATATTAAGATGGGGCTGCTGGACATCGGGAGGGAGTCCCACTTACCTGAGAGCAACAAGAGCATGCACAGGGCTACCAAAGAGGATAGGAGGAAATTTCAGTCTTGCAACACCTTAAAACAAGTATACACTTGCCTTTCTTTTAAATCAGAAACAGCCACCGCTAGCTGATAGTTCTCCAAGCACACCCAGGGTGCGTATGCACCGATCTAAACTAGACCAGAAGCTCCTTGAGGGCAGGAGCCCAGCGTTCCTTGAATGATTGGGCATCAAAATGTAACATTTCTTCTTCCTTCTCTTTCTTTCCTCTTTTGATTTCTTCTAAAGAGCTGTCCCCCTTCCATTTCGTTTTCAGTCAAATGTACCTTCAAGTATATGGAATACTATGGCTAATTTGTTGCTATGGTATGAATCGTATTTCCTGTTGATCAATGTTGTCAGTCTTTTCCCTTCTCTATGAGCAGGTTGAAAACTTGCTATCTTTGATTTAATTTTTTTAATTCAGAAGAGAGAGATTAAGAAATGGCACTAGGTCAAGAGACGGAGAAAGCCTTAAATGAGACATAGATGTTGTTTTCTGTGTCTTTGTGTGTGTGTGTATTGGTCATGCAGAAAGTACATTTATGTTAAATACTCTTCAACCACCTTAAATTATTTCCATAATTTATATAATCCACCCACCAAGTGGCCAAGAAATAAATCCATATAGACCTCGTTGTCTTCAAATGCAGAAACAATATACTTGCATATTCCACAAGCAGGTATTAGAGGTAGCTGATCTTCCTAATTAACTGAAAGTTCAGTGCCAAAGATAGATGTTTAGCATGAACCAGGACTCTCTTGGTTCACTGTAGGCAGGATACAGGAGTAAGAGATGATTTATTGCCATGCATCTTTCTATCACCTGTGTCTTGCCCGTGGTAGACATTACTAATCAACCACCACATTCCTTCCTGCTGAGCACAAATGTGAGCTCAGAAGCTTCCTAAATGTAATCTTCTAGGAAGGCACTATCTTTGAAAGGAATTTGCATATAAGGTAAGACCTAGATAACATCTCTGGTATACAAAGTAGAGTTTAGAATCCAAGATAGCGGTTAAAAGATAAGAAGCTGCTTATAGTCTACAATAAAATATCCTTTATGGACACCCAAAAATAGTCATAAGATGTTCTGCAGGGCAGGAGTAAAGGAGATGTCTTTGTCGAGGCAGGTGAAGAATGGGCAGCATTAAAATCAGATAAAGTCCATTAAATCTTTATTGTACAATTACCAAGAGTATAAACATCTGCGCTTATAGGAATTTTCTTCCTGTTTTGGTGTTCTAAAATTTTTTACTAGAATTTTCCATTTTCAAATCCCTTACTACACTTTAAACTACAGAATTAAAAATAATGGAACCTACTCTGAATAAAGGAACCTCTTCTCATCCTCTCCATTAATGAGCTATCGATGTCTCATGAATAAGTTTTACAAATCTATTTATACACTGATTTGTTCCCCTGTATATGTAGCCCTTCTAGGCATTGTGCTTACCTCTTGCTTTATTTTTGTTTGGGTGTTGTTCTTTTAAGTATAAAGGACATCTAAATGAATATTGGCCCTGCTACTCTGAAGTTCATTTGCTGCTTATTGACTTTTCAGTGTTGTTATGAGCAAAATAACATTTATTTTCCTATCAACTTAGCTATTCATATAACGTGACTCACTTTAGGTCTTCCTTCCTAGAGTATATCACTCCACCTTTTTTTGTTGTTGGTTTTTTTGCCTGCTTCTTTTTAAACAAAGAATCCATTCTACAAAGAAAACAGAATACAGTATTAGCTGCCATTCTTATTCATTTTAAAGGAAACAATGCTTTTTTTGCAGCAATAACTCACCTACTCAGAGGTCATTTTTCCAATAATGTCAGTCACTGAGAACACAGCTCAAAGAATAAGCCCTCTGAGAAGTTAAAATAAACACCATAGATCTCATTCACTAAGCTCATGAATTTTATTTCCATCTTTTTACTCTGTCATTCAGCAACTGTCTTTTCCCATTTTAGACATGATCCTAATAAACCCAGTTACCTGATTTCTTAGCCCACAGAAGATTAGAAGCAACTAATTCGAAAAAAATCAAGAGGCTTCTAGAAATCAACATGACAGCTGGTGACAAAAGAGGAGGCAGAAAAAGACCCAGACTTAACAATTCAAAAAAAAATAAAACAATGAGGAATCATTTTATGTTTGGTCAAATAATTCTAATGCTGCAGTAATGTCCAGGATAATGGAAATTATGCTCCTAACTACGTCTTTAAGTCATCAAGTTCATTTCATGTTCAATACTTTCCATTTAAGAAAAGGTAAGTATATAATATACTTTAGGAGACTTCAAGATGGTGGAGATGATATGGTAAAATGGAAAGAGGGCAGGCTTTGCAGTTAAACAGATCTTTTTTGCTTCCTCCAGTTTAATTGGGGTGTATACCCGGTGTGGGGAAACTGGGTGTCTGCATTGGGCCCAGAGTTTAGGCTGAGAAGAGGGAGTGTAGGAAGCATTTTACCTCATTCCCCTTTTCTGAATATTATTAGAATGTTTTTTTCAAAATAGGCTTTTTTTAAGAGCAGTTTAAGGTTCACAGCAAAATTGAGGGGAAGGTACAGAGATTTCCCACATACCCCTTGCCTCCACATGTGCAGAACCTCCCCTGTTATCAACCTCCACCAACGGAGTGGTACATTTGTTACAGTTGATAAACACTGGCACATAGTCAAAGCCCAAAGTCCATATTTTATGTTAGGATTCACTCTATGGGCTTGAACAAGTGGATAAGGGCACGTGTCCATCGTTATAGTCTCATACAGAGTTGTTTCACTGTCTGAAAAATCATCTCTGTTCTGCCCATTCATCCCTCCCCTGACCCCCAACCCCTGGCAACTGCTGATCTTTTGACTGTCTCCATAGTTTTGCCTTTTCAGACTGGTTTCTTTCACTAAGTCATAGGCATATAAGATTCCTCTATGTCTTTGCATGGCTTAATAGCTCATTTCTCTTTAGTGTTGAATGTCATTTCATTGTCCAAATGTACTACAGTTTATTTATCCATTCACGGTCCTGAAGGATACCTTGGTTACTTCTAAGTTTTGGCAATTATGAGTGCAGCTGTTATGAACATCTGTGCACAGGTTTTTGTGTGGATATAAGTTTTCTACTCCTTTGGATAAATACCAAGGAGCCCAACTGTTGGATCATAGGATGACAGCTAAACTCTCTTCCGAAGTGGCTGTACCAGTTTGCATTCCCAGTAGCAGTGAATGAGAATTCCTTTTGTTCCACATGCTCACCAACATTTGGTGTTGTCAGTGTTCCAGATTTTGCCATTTTACTAGGTGTGGAGTGGTATCTCATTGTTTTAATTTGCATTTCCCTGATAGCACATGATGTGGAACCAGTTTGGGAAACTTTTCAGGGAACTATAAATGCAGTCCTACTTTCCACCTTCATGGCACATTGAGTTCTTCCCCAGACTATAAGGATGTCCATCCATTCATACATTCACTCAGCTTTCTGCAAATACAGTGTGCCCATGACATAGCATGCACACATTAGTAAAAGTAACTGGTTGTTAAAAAAAAAAAAAATCAGGAATGTTTCCTGTTTTACCACAACCAAAATCCTGGAAAATATGGAAGCTTCCCAACTACGAAACTTGGCACATGTCAAATTTGAGTTGACATTAAGTTGGGTCAACATTTAGGGGTGACAGAGGGAAACAGGGCTAATGTTGTGTTAAATTTCCCCCAAATATAGAGAATTGACTGAATCAAGGAAGAGAGGCCTTGCTCTTGAGTGGACAAGCGGCAGGCAGAGGACTCCTCTTCTGCTCTGCTGTTGGTCATTGATGTGGCATCAGACCCTGCAAAGACTTCACCGATTTAGGTCAACAGAGAAGTCCTCCTTACTAAAAGGGGACGACCTCTGGTTTTGACAAGCGCTCTCTTGTTTACCAACCTAACATTAGAGCATGTCTTCACACTTGGCTAGCCTTCTACCTCATCTTAATGCGTTGGGAAGAATCCATCATTTATATTTGCATTGAAGAGTTCATCTGTGATCATCTTTGAAAGATGGATTTATCTGTTGTTGTTACTAGAGAAGTTACTGTGACTTTATCTCTAAAACGGTGTTTACTAATTTAAAGACTCAGTGAAATACCAAAGAAAAGATATTTTAAATTGAGCCATAAGTTAAAGGGGGTCAAAGTTGTGTGACATTCCAAGTGGCCGGTCACAGCTGTGCATAAGCATAGGAAAAATATTAGTCTCACGTAACCGTAGAAATTTTTTTTCTTTTTATTGATTTTGGCCTTATGAGTGGTGGAATTATGATTTCAAAGACCCTGGGAATTCTCAAGCAATCACTTGCTTCATTTTTACTGACCAAGAAATTGAAGCTCAAAGAGGTTCAATGATGCTGCTGGTTGTCCCTTGTATTGGTAGCACAGAGTTTGCTGGATATGGGCACAGGGGAAAGGCACAGCTGTTGCTTCTTCTCAGCAAAGCCTCTCAGGCAGGACAGCATCTGGAACATTATAGCTGGAATATCTTACAGAGTTGTCGAGAGTTTCATAAACAAGTCAGAGGTATGTTCATACCAGGAATTACTGACCAGTTATTGCCACACCATTTTATCCGCAGTGCCTAGATTAGCTCTTTTCCGCAAAATTTGACAGCAATAACATCAGTTTCAACTTTTTGCCTCGTTGACGCCCCTCAGAGTGTTCCGACACAACATGTCCAGGGTTGTTCTTTTCAGTCTCACATCTTCCTTTGGTACTGCTTTGCTGTAGCCGTGGGATGCACACTTGCTGTTTATCTAATGAAATTGTAAATGTGGGTGTGTGTGTGTATGCGCGCGTGTGCACGCGTGTGTGTAAGACCCAGTGGTCTAAGAATTTTACTACCCAGTTTAACAACTCAGGTAATGGGATTTTTACATTGCAAGTTTTTTTCCTTCTAAGTGATGAAGAAACGATTGGTCTTTTAATTTAAAGCCATCTCTTAAAAAGAAGGTTGCATCAATACATTCTGGATAAAAATGTTTCTGCTAATTCATTTTTCACTGAGCTAACCGGTCTGCCAACCAACCTGTTTCTTTATCTGAATTCAAGTTGGTAGTGAAATATTTTAGAGCAATATATTTGTGGTTTCTTTCCTTTTTTCAACTTTTTTTCATCATTTATAATCTGATATCACACAGTTTAATTATCTCTTTCGACAAATATTTGCCATAACTTTGGAGTTAAGTTGCACTATTGTAGAAGCAGAAGGTAAATAAAAGTGCACTGAACCAAGTAAGGAAACCCTGGGTTCTGAGGGACTGTATGACTAGGAAGAATGCATTGAACCTCACAGAGCTTCATTTCTCCTATTTATGAAACAATAGGATTGAACCAGAGGATCTTTAATGTCCCTTCCAGTCCAAGATGTCATGTTTCTATATACTTGGTCAAGAAATGCAGGAGTCTTATCTAGTCCCAAGGTGGATTCAGATGGCGTCTACACGTGAATGATTTCCCACCCTGCTCTGTAGCCTGAGCTCTCTCTGGAAAGCTAGAGGTGCGTGCCGAAGTATTTATTTGCTATCTCCGTTTGGATGGTGAGCGGGCATCTCTAATTTAACATAGCCTAAGGAGAATTCCCAGTCCACCCCACCGACTTTAAAATGAGCTTTCCTTTAGTTTTCCCAAATCAGTGGGATGGCTTTACTCTCCACCTAGTTGCTTAAGCCAGAAATCTAGGTTTCCCTCTAGTCTTCTCTCCTTTCCCACTCACATCCAGCTGTTGGCAAGTTCTGTTGACTCTGCCTTCAAAAGCCATCCTGGGTCCTTCCATTCCTGTTTGTCTCCACTCCCGTTATCCTCACCCAAGCCCTCGCACCCCTCTCCTGGACCACTGCAATTACAGCCCAACTTGTTTCTCTGTTTTCAGTCTTGCAAACTGCTTTCTACACAAAAGCTAAAATGAGATTTTAAAAATAAAATCTGATCCTGTTCCTCTTCTGTGTGAAACTTTTCAGTACCTTTTTTTTTTTCTTTTTTTTGAATGGAGGTACTGGGAATTGAACCCAGGACCTCACACATGCTAAGCATATACTCTACCACTGAGCTGTATTCCCACCCACTTCAGTAGCTTGTCACACTTAGGATAAACCTGGACTCCTAAACTCTGACTGATGGGGTCCTGAAGGATCTGTCTCCCGTCTCTGTCCACTGCCTCGTTTCTTTCACTTTCCACTTCCCCCATTTCACTCAGGCCACTGTGACCTTCTTTCTTTTCCTTTAACTTTGGTTGGGGCTCTGCAGAGAGAATCAGTAGCATATGTATATTTATATACATAAAGAGATTTATTGTAAGGAGTTGGTTCACATGATTATGGAGGCTGAGAATTCCCACAGTCTACCATCTGCAAGCTGGAAACGCAGGAGATCCAGCAGTGTGGGGTGTAGCCTGAGTCTGAAGACCTCAGCACCAGGAGAGCTGAAGGTGTGAGGCCAGGTCTGAAGGCCTAAGAGCCAGGAATGCTGCTGATACAAATCCCAGGCCGATTGCAGGAGAAGACCAATGGTTTGGGTCAAGTAGTCAAGCAGAGAGAACAATTTCTCCCTTCCTCCATCTTTGTGTTCTATTCAGGCCCTCCATGCCCAGCCACACTGGGGAGGGCCATCTTCTTTACTCAAATTCCTGATTCAGATGCTAACCTCACCTGGAAACACCCTCACAGACACACCCAGAAAGAATGTTTAAACAAATATATGGGCAACCAAATATACCATGACCCAGTTAAGTTGATGCATAAATGTGGTTACATCACACATGCCAGCCTCCTTCCTCTCTTCGGGCCCTTGTGCTAGTTCTCCCTTCTGCCTCGAATGCTTTTTTGTAATCACGTCGCTAGTTCCTTCTTGTCATTCAGTTATCACTTGAAAGTCACCTTCTTCCAAAAAAATCCTTTTCCTAACTATCCAATGTAAAGTATCCCCCTAAGTTACTATTTACCACACCACTCTATTTTAATTATCAGCAGAACACTCATGACTATCAGATTGTTTTCTTGCTATTTATTTGTTTATTTTTTGCTGTCTTTCCCCCATAAAATTCAAGTTCTGTAAGTTCAGAGACCTTATCTTGATTACCAAAATAGCCTTAGCACCAGAATAGTGCTGGCGCTTAACAGGATCTCAAATACTTGTTGAGTGAATGTTGAATGAGGGAAAATCCTCAGAACCTTAAGAACCCTAGATGGTGTTAACCAGGTAGTGCTGTTTGTCCCCTTAGATATTTGCTCATAATATCACAAAAGTAGGCGCCTTTGTGGTTTTGGAAAGAAGCTTCTGCCTTACAGACACATTATAAATATCTGGAGATCCCTTAAGGATTTATCTAATATAGGTGGTCACATAAAGTAATATAGCTGTGACAAGCCCCATATGAAGTACTGTATGGTTGAAAATCAATAGAAAAAATAAGCCATAGAATTAGGCCCATAGGTAGTCCAGACATTGGAAATAGCAGGCAAGAGCTTTAAAATAACTATGATTACTATGTTCAAGAAAACAGAATAAAAGATGGATTATTTTACCAGAGACTTAGAATCTATTAGGAAAGAATAAAATAAAAATTTTAAAATTGAAAAGTTATTATCTGATATTAAGACCCCATTAAATGGGTTTAATAGTGGATTAGGTACAAAAGAACAAAAGTTAGTGACTGAAAGACAAATTAATAGAAACTGTTCAATTGAAGCACAGACAAAAGAATGAGAAAAAACAGAAAAGAAGATAAAAGATACAGGAGACAGTGAAACGGTCTAACATACAGATAATCAGAGACTTGGAGAGGGAGGACACTAGAATGGGAGCAATATTTGAGGAGTATCGGCCAAACATTTTCCAAAACTGATGAAAACCAACAAGGACCTACTACATAGCACAGGGAGCTTTATTCAGTTTCTTGTAAAAAGCTATAATGGAAAAGAATCTGAAAAATACATGTATATGTGTAACTGAGTCACTTTGCTGTAACCTGAGACTAACATTGTAAATCAACTGCACATCAATAGAAAATAAAATTAAAAAAAAAAACTGATAAGAGCCATCAACCTACAGATTGAAGAAGGTCAGTGAATCCCAAGTAGGATAAATACAAAGAAATCACACTTAGGATCATCATAATAAACTGCTAAAAACTGAAAACCCAAGAAAAGGAAAAAAACCAACACTAAAATCAGCCAAAGTTGTGAAGCTGGACATGAAGCTATAATGGGCTTAAATGACCCAGAAAATGGGGAGTTTGTCCTCAAACAATCTAGAACACAATAGGAATCCATTTTAGTTATAGCTATCCTGTAGTTTTATTTATTAAAATACGTTTGAAAAAATAAATTGTATATTGCTACACATTGGATTCTACTACTCAACATATTTTTTACTCATTCCCTCATTCGCTCACTCATCTATTCAACATTCTTGAAGATATTTATCCGAGCATCTTTTATGTGCCAGCCCCTGGGTTACGCCTTGGGATATGGTAGCAAACAAGAGAAATAAAGGTTTTGCCTTCTTAGCACTGCTCCATGTGCTTTTAAAAAATCGTCTAATTTCTTATTCCCATCCATTCTACAAAAATGCCCATTTCACAAATGTAGAAATTGAAATGCAGAGATATTAAGTAAAATTAGCATGGTTACAGAGTCTGTAATCAACAGAGTGGTGATTCAAACCCGGATATATCCGACGTCAGATCGTATTCTCCCTCCTGGACCATATTGTCTCCCCGGAATACGTTCACATTTCTCTTCTGTCTGTCTAAGCCCTGCAGATTCTTTCAAGTGCAACTGAAATCCTTCTTTCTCTATGAAATCTTCTTTGACTAAGCCACTGACTCTCTTCATCGCTACCACACAGATTAGCACTGAACTCTATCCTGTCTTGTTGAAAGGTACTCCATCTAAGTTTGTATAGTCATCTCAAAGTCCTGGGGACAGGGATGAGGTCTTAGATTTTTCTAGGTTCCTTTGTACCCAGCACAATGCTAAGCATCATGCTGTATTTGCAACTTAATTGGACTCTAAATTTCATCCATTTATTCCAGTTTCTGGGTTAAGATTGAACCAACAGAAGGGGGAGATTATTTTGAGGACCCCACGAGGATCTTCTTCACCTGAGGGCTATGAAGTCCACAATTCCCTTGAAATATTGCCCTGTCTTATGTATCTCTGTATATGAATGTGATTGCCTCAAATTCTCAAAGGAGCGTGAGACCCACAAAAAATTGAGAAACATTCAAAATAGCCCTAGTGGTTCACTCACTCATGCCCCATCTCACTTTGCTTCATATCTTCCTTTTTAATCGAAAAAAATCGGAATTTACATTTTATAAGGCATCACAGGTCATTTCCCCTTTGACACCCATCTTTGAGGCCTGGCAGAGAAAAAGTGCCTGTTTTCACTTTGGAACAACAGCACAACAACAACAAGTTGTTCAATTCTCATCATTCCAAGGCAATTATGAGAAGTAAGACACGCACTGCCACGTTTCTGACAGGCTTGTACAATTCACTTTTGTTATTCAGCTCTTACTAAAATGCTAATCCCCTGGGAGGGGAAAAAAAATCTTGGTATAAGTTCTTTAGCACAAACAAACATCTTAAAGGAAATGTGCAGTAAAAACCATATTGACATAATTTCAAAGATACAGTAAAAGCAATGACCAGAAACTCTTGCCACAGAGACAAGGAGGGGTGGGGGCATAAGGAGCTTATATAAAGCAGGGTGAGCTGAAGTGGGAAGTGGGCTGGTAGGGAAGCACATCTTCCTAAATCACGAGCCATGTGACAGTAGAAAGGGTGAGACACCAAGGAAGATTTCCTGGTGACGTACATCCTAGTATGGTGACCAGCAATGATTTTTAGAGCAGTGTTAGAATATATCCACCCCAATAAATTAATGTTCCTTTTTGACATCAGCAAAAGCCAATCCTGCCGCAGGATCCAGCCTGTATAACTTACTGCCAACAAAAAAATGTAAAGCACATCATGACATTTCACACTTACAACCACCACGAGGTGATGAGCTTTTCAGTGTTCAATTTTCTGGGGCAATAGCAGTAGAACTGCCCTTAGGATTCTGTTCTAGGAATGAAAATAATGGATTACACAGAGCCCTGGATCACATCCGTGGGATGGACTAAATTGGTGTTTCTAAACGGTCTCACTTCCACCAAATTCCTAGGAAAAGGAAACACTGCCCAAGGGAATATATCTGGGGCTTTTGTTTGTATTACTAACTTCGTTTCTAATGCCATTTCCCCATTTTGCTTAGCAGATATTCTGAAAAGGCACCCATGGTGATCAATTCCAATTTTCAGATAGCATGAACCAGGGCACGTGAGGATAAGGAAGGATGCCGGTTTTATAATGAAGAAATATTACATGTTTGAGGCAGTGGTTGGCCTTTGGACCCAGGAGAGTATTGGGGCTGCCTGGTCTACCCTCTCCACTTTCTGCTTCAGCCCTGTGATGGGGCATGATTGCCCCACTGAATCCTGTAAAGAGAAACATAGGGATAATTTCTGAAGCCCATCTCCAAACCCCAGCCCTCGGCATATGTCCCTCTTCCTTCTGGTTTTGTTTAAATATCAAAGCTAGCTTTGCTCCAAAGCCATGGTACATTCCTTGACCTCAGAATTGATAACTGGACTCTTGTGTTGCTGCCCCGTCCTGCTGAATCACCTAGTAGCACAAACCCGCTAAGAGAAGCTCCTCAAATTCAGCCCAACATCTAGGGGCCCTCTATTTTCCAGTGGGCTATCTTAATTCTGACCGTTGGCCATACCTCTGGCTCCCTCAGGTATACTCTGTGGGTCATACCTGAGCATGTGGGTCTGCGCTGCGACGTCCCCACTGCAGAGCAAGGCACCTGCTGCTCTGGGCCCCATCACAGCACCTGTGACTGGGATGGCTCCATCCTGGTCCAGTTCTGGGTCCAACTTTAAGTCTTGCTCTGAGTCCTGAAGTCTCCCAGCCTTCACTGCCCTACAGAGCCACTAGGCTGCATCTCACTGGGTTCTGAGATACAATATGTGCCTTGTTCAAGAGTAGATCCTTAAAACTCCTCTGCCCAAGATCTGGACTTGTTCTAGACTCTCGAACTTTCTAGAATCTGAAGACTGGAGTAGGGCTAACACCACACAGCAGTGGGGAGAGAGTTGAAAGCTGGGGGAAGAGGTGCTCTCGGGATGGTGAATAAGCCCCTCCTGAGAACAGGAAGAGAATTAGAGGGAAAAACAACAAAGAGAATATTAATTCCAAGTTAATGTTCCTTTTTTATTTCTTTTCTGGTGATTCCAGGTGCAGCTTGGGCTCAAGCTCACTACTGGGATGGCTCTGATGTATGTGGTCCAGGGCCTGCACCCCAAGAGACATAAACATAGAGGTTGCCACAACCAGGGACCCAGTGCGTGGGGCATCACAGGGCAGCTGTGGCCACATCTGGAAAAGGACCCCGTTGGAGCAGAGAGAGGGCAGAGTCATCCCCATTGGCTGGGACCAGAACCTCAGTACCCCCGCCCCAGGATGTCCAGTGGTCCTGCAGCCATTTCAGGCAGGAGCGGTTAGGTGCGGTGCCTGGTGGGGGCTGCAAGCAAAGGAAGGCAGACATCCTCCAGCTGGGCCAAGGACTCTTGGGTTTCCTGGGCCTCCATCCACATTTTCATGAAAGGCCACCGAAAAACCTGTTAGAAAGAGTGGTTTGTCAACTGTGCTGCAGGAGATCAGACTTAACTTTGAAGCTCACCCAGTGGCATCCTTCTGAAGCATTTCCTTAACCTCAGGTTAGGGCAGCGTTAGCTGCTGTGGGTGGCACATGCAGCAGGTGCCCTGCCTTGGTTGCCTCCCTGTGCGGGGCTGGCACCTCAGGGACATGGCAGCAACCCCATGTGCCCCCCATCTTGTCACTAATAACTCAGCCTTCAGCAGCAACACGTTTTCAGATAATCTTTTTTAAATTTTCATTTAAAAAAGCAATATGTAGTTATTATAAAAATTCAAACACAAAGAAGGACTTTACTAAAACTATTAAGGACTCGTGAAGGTACAAAAGATATGCAATTTCTCATGCATTGTTCTTATGCTATGGAGAAATCTAAGGATGTTAAAAAAAAAAAAGGACCTTACTTTTAAAAAGCTATCATTCAGCAAACTATATAAGCCATATATGTAAGTAGGTAGATCACAAGGCAATATCTGGTATCTTCTGTGAGTTGCAAAAGCAATAAACCCCTTAGCAATGTTTTTCTAAGTGTGACCTGTGGCCTCACCTATATTATATTCACTGAGGGGTTTATTAAAAATGTTTATTTCTAGTTCCAACCCCAGACTTACTGAAACAGAATCTCTGGAAATGAGACCTTGGAAATTGTGTGATTAAAAAGCACTCCAGATGAATCTTTGTACCGTTGAGAACCACACCCTCGGAGTTCAAAAGAGAGAAAGTATTTCCTCCCTAAGGTGAGCTGACCGTCTCTGTGATGATGAGACATGAGAGATTCTCTGCAGGAGGCTCCTAGAACTACATCCGGTAGCATCATTGCAGAATTGATCGCATTGTAATTAATGTAACTTCCTTTCCCTTGCCCGTCTGTCTTTCCCGGGGAATGAGGAACTCCTCAATGGGAGAGATTTGCCTTCGTCACTGGAATCGAGTTGGCCTGTAGTTGGCTCCCAATCAACAGTTGAGCAGATGAATAATCATGTGTGATCTAAACAAACGAGTTTGAGGAATTATAGGACCGGGTTCTGGAAGGAGAAAAGGCATAGGCAAAATTTCAGCTATTGGAAAATCAAGGTCCATAGCTCAGTGGGGCGGAGGAGGAAGGTTAATTTGGGTGAGTAAGTGGAGATGCACGGGGGACCAAAGCCATGAGAGAGATTATGGGGCTCCTGGAGGCCAACTGTACATTGTGTATTCCGTCGATGATGGGAGGCATCAATGACTGAGGGCCAGAAAGTGATGGACCCGAAGTGGTGCTTTAGGATAACTAATTATATGGCCTTTGGCACCTTCCCTGGGAGCGGGAAGTGAGTGGAGGCAGGCGGCCGTGAGCAGACCCTGGGAGTGAGTGGCTGGGGATTGGTCTGGTCACTGGTAGAGGCAGGATCTGCTGAGATTTCATATCTGTCTCTTCGATTCGAGCTGCAGAATCATCCAGGGTCCTGACTGCCTGAGAAATCTCCGTTCTTTCTTGGGCCCCCATCTGCTTGGATTCCCAGGTCCGATGGGCTTTTCTCCCTCGGCTGCC